>NC_090309.1:19402322-19705352 GCF_039906515.1 Pseudorca crassidens | reverse complement strand
TGTCCAAACTTCCCAGACAGCTATGACAATGTCAAAGCTTTGAATGAAAATTACTTCTCCTCCACAACTTAACCTGGTTAAGGCTCTGTGGATAAGTCAGGTATGGCTCCATTAAGGAGGCTGGTTTGAGCTCAGTTAACTTCTTTATATTTTGTCCATAGAAGAAAAAGTAAATTCTTTGTGAATGGGTCCCCCTGGCAAACAGCTATCAACGCATAGCCTGCCTTTCTTTGGAAATGCAAAAACCAACCTAATGTTATCCCTAATCTTGATTGACAGCCATTTAGTGAGCAGACATATCCATGGTCTTTGGAGAATTATAACACATATTAAGTATGCCTATATCTTGTTCATTTCTTATGCACACACTCACAGGCAGTACTTTTTAGAGCTTAACACGAGGCTTCCAGAAGAAAAAGAAACTGTTAGCACTCATAAAAGAGTAAAGGATTCAAAAGGAATGTAAGGTTGGCTTTAGGTAAAAGCCAGAGAATGAGAAAGCAGTTAGTAAGCTTATCCTTCTATGTATTATATACAGGTATATAACTATATTCCTCTCTCTCTCTCCACACCTCTCTCCCTCCCTCCCTATCTCACTCTCTCCTCTGAGCCCGAAAATCCTTTCTCCATCTATCCTAACTCCACCATCATAAGTTTTATTCATTTTAAGAGTTTGGCAAATAACCTACCACATTGTTTATTCTACACACACACACACACACACACACACACATACAATTTAGTTCAACTGTAAGTGTTTCTTATTGGTTTGCAACTTGCTTTTCTTACTTAACAGATCTAGAACATTCCTGTTCTAGGTAAATGGAGGACACCTCTCTAACTCAGTAGTCCTCAAACTTTAGCAAGCATCAGAATCATCTTGAGAACTTATTAAAATACAGACGGTTTGGGCCTCATCCCCCGGAATTTCTGATTCAGTAGCTCTGGGGTGGGGCCCCAGAATTTGCATTTCTAACAAGTTCTTGGGACACACTTTAAGAAAGACTTTTCTAACTCATTCTGTTTGGTAGCTACATAATCTTTTAACGATAGAGCTATAACATGAGTTTTTCAGCCGTTCCCCTGTTGGCACACATGCAATAATTTTTGCCTCTCCATTCAGTGGTGTGATAAATGTTCTTATAAGACTATCTTCATGTACTGACACTTTTATTTTGATAGGATCCAGAACCTTTTGAAAATGTCTTCTGAACTAGACTATGAGTCACAGAAAAAGATCAGTCTCACTGCTTTGTAGTTACACTTCAGCTAGATCCTATTCCTCAGACTTGGATCCACATGATGCTGACTTTTTCCAGAAGTCAATCAAAAGGTGGATATTTTCCACCTTTGTGGATAATCAAAGGAATGTGCCCTGCGCTCTTACAGCTGTTCCGGAAGAGGGACTTGAGCTGAGAGTATTGTCAGCATGGTTGGTTCAGTTTTGTGCATTGCCTTCCTGGAGATCTACTTTGTAAGAACACTAGCCACTGTTCCATAAAAAGGTTTAGTGATGTTTTTATTGTTGTTTAAAAATCAGTCAACTAATTTTATATTTGCAACTCACATAGGTGCATTACGAAAGCAAGCCTGGGAGATGGGAAACTTCATGAATTCATTTTGTCTTGTTATTGAGGAAAATGAGTCTCAGGCTGGCAGAAATACTTTTCTAAGCCTGTACCTGCTAGTATATGGCCAAGCTGAGATTTGAACTCAGAAATTTCTGGCTTCAAATTTATTTTTATCTTGAAACATTATGTGGCTTCATTTGAGGTGGGGTTGAAAGTTGCAAATGGAGTGTCTATCCAGGCTACAATGATTGATTTTGAAGTTGTGCAGGTATCTATACATTTTTTAAGCCTGTGTTTCTAGACTTATGTCTGTTATGGGCAACATCAATTTCTCATTCCATTTGGGGGATCATCATGACTGGATTAGTCATTCGATTTTCCAACTGATGCCAGTTTCATCTAGGTACAATGTCTGTCTCTCTCATTTTTATTTTCTTTCCCTCTTTTCTTTTTATGAATGAAGAGCTGCTGGGTCATCAGCCTAAAAAGTCACTATTAATCTTGAGAGCGGTTTTCCTGGTTGAAAAAACACGAGTGACAGGCATCCAGGAACTACAGTACATACATTCTTTAGATTTTATCCTCAACAGTGTCTCTTCTGTATTCAGTTTACTTTCTTGTCATGGAGTCACAATTTCACCCTTTTATAAAAATTTCCATCCTACCCTCTTCACCCTAGTTTTTCTTTTATCTTTTATAGCTTATTTTCTGGGGAAGTGTTTGACCTCTGCCCTGAAATCACCATTCTATTTTTCCTTCCCACCTAGCTGGCACACTAATTATTCCAAATTCTATGGCTCCTCTTCCAGATCCTCTCAGGCTTCCTCATCTTTTATCTGGTTCTCTGCGAGCTGGTGCTGTGAAGTGATGCTTACCTGATGGTTTAGGCCTCCATCTCTGACCTCTTTTCCAAAACCTTTTCACACCACTCCTTGCTAAGCACCCTCTGACAAATCTGCTGTTCAGTTCATCATCCCTCTAATGGTCCCTTCAGCTGTTGCTTTATCTTATGTTCCTTTTAAGTTCATGTTTTCTTCGCTTCTTTATTCAGTAACATAAACATGTGAGCAGGGGAAAATAAAAATAAAACCACCCACTTAATAGTCACCAGAACCCAGCTCTGAATTCCTTTGTTTGTTACTTCAAGAGCTTTGTGCATCTGAGGTGTTGGTAATTTTTCAAGTAATTTAAAGACCTAGACTAGTTGAAGTAAGAGTGAAATATCTCTTCAATGGATTATGGAGCCCAAGGAGGGAGCTAT
The DNA here is from genome assembly GCF_039906515.1 of Pseudorca crassidens. NCBI lineage: Eukaryota > Metazoa > Chordata > Mammalia > Artiodactyla > Delphinidae > Pseudorca > Pseudorca crassidens. The sequence continues at coordinate 19,702,520 of NC_090309.1, read as the reverse complement.
TAGGTTTGTGTTCAATCTCATTTCTCCTTTTTCTTATCCTCGTAGAGGTATTAGGACTGATCTCCTTAGAACTTTTAGGGGTTTTTCATGTTCAGACAGCTCTCATGAGCAACAGTCCCCACAGATGGATAATCTGGACTTGGGTAATAAGAGGAGTGAATTCTGATTTCAGTCTATGAAGTTTGTGGTGGAGCTTTTCAATGTTATTGAATTTAATTACAATAATAGTCCCATGAAGTAGGGACTCGATATTCCTATTTTACAGTCAATGAACCAAGCTCTGAAAGAAGAAATAAAATAAACATTTATCAAGTATATATTTATATATATATATGCAGTATATATTTTCTAGGCTTTTTTTTTTTTTGGCCGTGCCACATGGCATGTGGGATCTCATTTCCCTGAGCCCATGCCCCCTGCATTGGAAGCATGGAGTCTTAACCACTGGAAAGTCCCCATATATTTTCTAGGCATTTTGCCTAAAAGATAGATGATTTACCCCAAGACACATTGCTCATAAGTGGAGGAGCTGGAATCCACTGTTTTCCCCACTGTCTCAAGGTACCAATGGACATAGAGCTATAATTTTAGGGACTGGTAGCTCATGTACCAGGTTTTTAGAGATCAAGTCCTATTCTCCCATTTCCTCTTCAGCCTCCTCATTCCTCTCTCCTCCCCCTTCCTCCCCGTTTCATGATTCTGGGAACTTTCTTCATGTTTTTTCATCTTTCTAGGCCAAGAGGCTTACTCTTGTTCTGTTCTTGACCTAGCATCGGTGCCTTTGCTCTCCCTGCCAAGTCTTCAGGTATCACTGTAGCCCTCCCAGAATTCTCCTTGATCTCACCCCAGCAGCCCCAGCCTGAAGCACAATGAAAGAAGGTTATATCTGTCCTCTGTGAACCATAAGAAGGAATTTTCTTCAACACACTGGGCCCCAAGAATGGGTTTTGACAATGATACTAAGCTAAAGCACTTACAGGTGCTTGAACTTTTCATCACAGCAACAGGTTGTCCATGAAGGATCAGATGTTGGATTAAAAGTGATTCAAGGAGTGGAACAGATAAATTCTACTTGTGGTCAGGTGTTTCAAGTAATTCTCTTTTTCTAGTAGTTTCTCTTGCCCTAATAATTGAAACTCCTCTATTAATCTCTCTGGGTTTATTTTCTCACTATCAAATGAGGACAGGCAGATCTGGACTTAAAAATATGTGGAATAAGTAGTGTCTGTAATGTTTGCTGACATTTCAGTATTTGCAAGGAATTTATGCTTTATATTTTTTTCCCTCTTTCTCTAATGTCCCCCTCTTATGCCCACCCTGGCATGTACACCAGGGTATCACCTTACCCCTATGGAGTATCACTCCCATATCACCTTAGTCTGTCACCTTATTTATGTAGGAAACACTTACATAGTGTTTCCTATATTCCAGATGCTGTTTTAAGAACTTTACTAACAGTAATTTATTTAAACACATGAAGAAGATACTAGTATAAATTCCATATCACAGATGAAGAAACTGAAGCACAGAGAAGTTAATCAACTTGGCCATTTTTCAATTAGCCAGTAAATAGCAGAGCTGGGCTTGGCAATCAGGCATTCTGGTTCCAGAGCCTTTGCTCTGTTTTGATTTTTTCCCCCAGATCCATAGCATAGACCTTCCTAAGTACTCATTTTGCTTCATTTAATAATTTATCTAAGGTCTGTGCCTCCCTTCACCCTGATCCCCTGGGATGAGAGCTACTTAAAAATATGGTTTTGAGTTGTTTACATGTTTCATAGGGAATCTTGTTGTGACTTGCTTACTGTTGAACCCTGGTGCCTACAATCAAATAGGCTCTCAATAAATACTGGTTGGATGGGTGAATCTTCTCAGCCACAGTGCCAATCACAGTGACTCACATATGATAGGCTGTATGGATGTTATATAAATATATGCATTTTGTGGTGGAGGGATATGCTCTTAACACATACACTCTTGAATAATTCCCAAATATGAATTATAATCATATTTATTGCATTGCCCAATTTAATGATAGTGTAGTCAGTGTTTATTGGTGTAATTCCCTCCTCTGGTATTGTCAGTTATAGAATCATTACAAATGGGGGACTGGAAGACAAAGACATAAATGCCTACAGACTAAAGAAATTTGACACCTATTGCCAGGAGCAGATATCTCTTTGGGTACCTTGGAAGGTTGGAATAAGGCTGACAGGATCTTCTGCTCCCTTCAAATACTGCTCCCAAGCTTTCAGGTCAGCTGATGTACTTGGTGGTCCAAGCAGACCTACAGCCCTACATAGAGGCTAGTTCTGAAGAAAAAGTCATCTTCCCCTTCCTTTTTTTCTCCCCCCAAGCCTCCCTCCCCTTTTCCTAACTTCTTCTTTTCTTTTAAATAGGGGATTTAGAGAAGATATTAAACCAAAGGATTTCGTTTTTATAATTTAATGTTCATTTTATATTGCAGTTAGAAGGAGCCCTTCATTTGTTTAATAAGCCCAAACCTTCACTAATGTGTTCCTCAATGTTATATTCTGTTCCAATATGGTGTGATGGTTTTTATTTTCTTTACCTAAAAATGAAGCAAGCACCTTCCTTCTAATATGAAATATTAATAATGTGTCTCATGTGGTTATTTAGTGCTGTGTTTTCATCATCAGCATGCAGGACCCCAAGTCACCTGCAGCTCTTCTGCCACATTTGTATGTTTTTTTTTTTTCCTTTGTTGCTTCTGCCTGCTGTTTTCCTCCAAAAATAGAATAAGAAAGCAACTTCTTATGTGTTCTTCCTATGTACTTTATATTGTAATTGACACATTTCTGTTGTAATATTGATTTGGAAAACTCATAGGCATTCCAGCGTATAAAGTAATAGAAATCTGAGTCCTGCTAGAGGGAGTTATTTAGTTTTCATTGAGGCGATTTACAGAGAGCTTTCTATCCAAATAAAATGCTCAGAGAAAAAGGGGAGATGTACTGAAAAGAAATTATGCCTGTCTCCCAAGAAACACCAAGAATACAAAAATTCTGTCATTCTGGTTTTTCATTTTTTCCTTCCTTAATTTTATGAATGAATAATGTTAATGATGTAAGTAAATGTGTACTATGTCTGTGTTGCTGGAAAGTTATGGATAATGTATAACCAGCCAAGTCCATTTTTTAACATGTCAAATCATTTAAAATGTACTTAGGAGAGCCTCCAAAAAATGGCAGGAACAATATTTTTGCAAAAGAAAGAAACCTTTTTCAAACTAAGCATTCCTTTTTTATTTGTTTTGTCCACATAGTTTTTTCAGAAACTCTTACTTTGACTTGCAATGTTCAGATTCAGATGGAAAAAGAACATTTGATTGATACATGAAAAGTACTCACAGTTCCTGTAGCATTTGTCTGTGAGCTCAGCCAGGATGTTATTTCTACTTGATGTTATCTTGCTTAGGTCCCAGCAGGATTTCCATCAAAGAGCTCAGTGAAAATAAGATTATAAATTTGGGGTTCTCCAGGAAGGACATATTTTAGATAAGAAGGAGAAGGTTGCTGTTGGTATGATGGATATATTGCATTTCTCTCCTCCAGATAAATCAGCGAATATCCTTTAAGTAGATGATACTCATGGGGCTGCAACACTACATGTAATTATATAGCAAAGCCAACATGATGGGAAATTCTAGGTCTCATATCATTTTAGCCAAGGAGCTTCAACTTCTTACCAGGCACACCATGACACTCATTACCTCATCATCAATATCTTCAAATACCGTAACACAAAGAAACATCTTACAGGGAGAGAGAAAAAAATCTCAAAGAGGTTATAAGTCTAATAGTAAGAAAGCAGTCCAGCTGTGATTCAAACTCGAACTTACTTAGTTCACATTCCATACCATTTCCCCTCTAAAACTCTCAACCTCCATAAACAAAGACATAAAGAAGAAAAGAAAGACAGAAAGAAAGGAAGGAAGGAAGGAAGGAAGGAAGGAAAGAAGAAGAGAAAGAAAGAGGAGAAAGAAAGAAGAAAGAAAAGAATGAACAGAAGGAAGGAGGAAAGAGAAAAGAGTACATGCTATTACTGGTGAAGACCAAGTAAGTAAAGTTATAGCACCAATGTCTTATAGTTTTTTGTAAGATTCCACCAGTGGTCAAAGTGGGGGGCATGGTTTGTTTTGTTTTTTAAACTACCTTCTCTTTAATAATCTAGAGCACTCCTTCTGAGGTCCATTGTTTCTGAGAAATCAGAGTTTCCTGGTTTTTTTTTTTTTTTTTTTTTTTTTTTTTTTTTTTTTTTTTAGTGATACACGGGCCTCTCACTGCCGTGGCCTCTCCCGTTGCGGAGCACAGGCTCCGGACGCGCAGGCCCAGCGGCCACGGCTCACGGGCCCAGCCACTCTGCGACATGTGGGATCCTCCCGGACCGGGTCACGAACCCGCATCACCTGCATCAGCAGGCAGACTCTCAACCACTGCGCCACCAGGAAAGCCCCTCACCTTTTCTTTTTTAAAAACAAACACACTAGATACTAGAATATGTTCATCCAGATAAGTTTTAGATTCCCGATGGAAAGATTTACTATTTTCTTAGTCAATATTCCATGGTTACCAGTGTCTATGGAGCTCCTTTATGAGGAAGTGCCAGAAGAGCTTGTGGTCTATTCTTTTGAATATTCCCAGCATATATAATTTTATACTTTGAAGACAGGTTTGTGTTTTGGAAAATCCAAGAGTCTGGGGAAAAATCTTGTGAATAAGGTAAAATAAACCAAATAGAACATAGTAACCACATAGCACAAAGTGTGGACCCCCATTGAAAACAAACAAAAGCAGCAAGAAAGCCATGTTAAATGCAGTATTATTGACTTGCTAACATGAAGAGAGCCTTATGTAACTGAAAGGCCTGAACACTGAGGCTATAGAGATGGAATTTACTCCTGCATGTGCTATTTATTTATTTTTTTTTGGGGGTATGCGGGCCTCTCACTGCCGTGGCCTCTCCTGTTGTAGAGCACAGGCTCCAGATGCACAGGCTCTGTGGCCATGGCTCATGGGCCCAGCCGCTCCACAGCATGTGGGATCTTCCCAGTCCGGGGCACGGACCTGTGTCTCCTGCATCAGCAGGCGGACTCTCAACCACTGCGCCACCAGGGGAGCCCTACATGTGCTATTTTTAAGACTAGAACCCACCTCTGTGGCCTCAGAGTTCAATATCAAGCTGAGATCATAAGTATCAAGTGCTTAGCACAGGACCTGAGAGGTAATACATGATCAGTTAAAATTTAGCAGCTTTAATCACGAGGGGGATGATGATGACTATGATGATGAATTTGCTCTTAGACAAATACCTTTCTTTTTTGGAGTCATTTTTGTCATCCACAAAACACAAGGATAGAACAAGATGAGAGCTAACTTTTCCATATCTTTATTTTTTTTTAATTTATTTTTTAATTTTATATTGGAGTATAGCTGATTTAAAATGTTGTATTAGTTTCAGGTATACAGCAAAGGGATTCAGTTATACATACATATATATATATATTCAGTTATACATACATACATATATATATATACATTATTTTTCAGATTCTTTTCCCATATAGGTTATTACAGAATATCGAGTAGCATTCCCTGTGCTATACAGTAGATTCTTGTTGATTATTTTATATATAGTAGTGTGTATATGTTAATCCCAAACTCCTAATTTATCCCTCCCCTCTCCCCCCACATTTCCCCTTTGGTAACCATGTTTGTTTTCGAAGTCTGTGAATCTGTTTCTGGTTTGTAAATAAGTTCATTTGCATAATTTTTTTTAAGATTCCACATATAAGTGATATCATATGATATTTGTCTTTGTCTGATTTACTTCACTTAGTATGATAATCTCCAGGTCCATCCATGTTGCTGCAAATGGCATTATTTTATTATTATTCCTTTTTATGGCTGAGTAATATTCCACTGTATATATGTACCACATCTTCTTTATCCATTCCTCTCAAGTTGCAGGATACAAAATTAATACACAGAAATCTGTTGCGTTCATATATACTAACAACGAAAGATCAGAAAGAGAAATTATGGAAAAAATCCCATTTACCATCGCATCAAAAAGAATAAAATACCTAGGAATAAACTTACCTAAGGAGGCAAAAGACCTATACTCCACCTCTTTAATTCAGTGACTTATCGACTTGCACTTTGGGGCATGCGTCGGGAGACAGGGCTAAGGTGTGGAGAGTGCAGGGGAGACCAGGCAGGTGTGTTGTTTTTGAGGTGGGGTGATGTCTGAAAGGAGTCTTATTCTGGCACTTTCGATTCTCCCTCTCAATTTGTCTCAGAGCTAGAGCTTTCTCTTTCTTTTACTTTACATTCTTGGGTTTTGATAATTTTACTAACATCTCCAGGCTGAACTGACATATATTCTGTCTTAGAAACATCATAGAAAAAATATCCAAGGAGTTCATTATGTGCCTGAATGGCCAGAACCACCCAGTGATTGATAATAGTTTAACAAATACATTTGCGTGTCTCCCAGCTTAACTGGTGGAAAGTCATGTTTCTGGCAGGTCAGTGGATGCTGAATATCAGTTGCTTGAAAGGTAGACAGACTTTTCCAGCTGAAAAAAGTCAGTTCAGATATTTCAGAGTTCATTGCATTTGGTCGGTGATATCTGACACTAATCCACCAGTTCAAAAAAATATATATATATCATCTGGAAAGTGCAGCTTCTGGAGAGTCAACACTAGTAGCTTACCTGGTGAACATTGAAAGACTGACAATCCCCAGACGAATAGGAATTTGGCTTCTTGGTGTCTCTGAGACGTGGCTGTCAGGGGCAGTGCCTGGGTTTCATTACGGAGCTCAGCATATCTGCAGTGGGGCTCAGGGCATGGCACAGGCAAGCTTGTGCATCATTGGGAGAAGCCTAGGCACAAGGGCAGACGTACCTAGAGACATGGTGCTTTCTCTAACTTCTCCACATATCATAGTGTCTTATTTTTGGCCTCAAAATATCTTTTCATCATATTCTTGGCAATGGCCATGTCAATATGCCTTTAGAAAGAAGCAATGCAACCCCTAGACAAGGACAATAGCTGTCCCTCCCCTGAGCTCTCTGCTTTAGAGGACTCTGCTGTGGTCCTCCTCCAGCATCCCTCCAGTCAGTGAGTCAGTGAGGCCCAAGGGCACATGTCCGGAAAAAGCCCACGCCTTCTGCCATTTAGACCACCCAGAAATCCCTGCCAAAGAGCCCTGACACAGTTCTAGGACCTGCTTAGACCTCTTTCCTAGTCCGTACCATTGAGGGCAGATTGAGTTGCTGGTGTGCACTCCTCCAGGCTAAGGGGTGGCCAGGCAAAGCTGTTGGGGAGATGTTTGTGGTCCTTCCTCATAGGGCAAGATAGAGCTGAGGATAGAGAAGGGAGCAAAGAGTCAAACCAAGGTTTAAGGGTCACGAGTTAGATATCCCCTTCCTTCACATTCTGGCAAAGAACTCCAGGGAGTCAGAGAATTCCAAATTTGTATTCTAAATTTGGAGTTTTGCTCCAGATCCCCAAATGTTATGATTAAGCCTGAGGAAAGCAACAGTGCCCCCTGATCCTAGCTCCCATCCTGCCAAGTCTCACTCCAGATCACAGCTAGCTGGGCTGCCCATGCCAGTGAGGACAGGTAGAAGGGCAGTTATCACTGCTGGTTCATTCATGTACCAAACATTCACTGAATACCTACTCTGGACCAGGTTTTCTAGTGGACACTGGGGAGACATGATCAAGACAGACCTGCCGTCTACATCATGACATTTGGGGGGTAGAGAAAATGTACAAGATAAATTAGTAAACAGACAAATTAATAACTACTTTCCAATTGTGATAAAATTATGAAACAAATGGATTGAGTGCAGAGACAGGGAAAACATGGGAAAGGAATTAATTTGAAATGAGCTGTTCAAGTTGAGTCTCTCTGAGCAAGTGACATTTCAGCAGAGCCCTCAAGGGAGAGAAGGAGCCAGCCATGCAAGAGTGGAGTCATGCCTGGGGAGGAAGTTTCCAGCCCAGGAGACAACACAAGGAAAGCCTGTGAGACAAGAAAGAACTTGGGATTATGTGCTGAGTGAGATCAGAAACTTGCAAGGAGCCCAGGATGAGGGGTTTGTATCTTACCTTTATTTCAATGGGAAGCCATGGAGGTCTTAAGCATAATATGATTTATATTTTTTAAAGATCATTCTGAGTCCTATGTGGAAAATGTCTGGAAGAATGCAAGCAGGAGGACTAATTAGGGAGGGCTTTGTAAGAATCCAGGCAAGAGATGATGGTGATGAGTCTTGTCTATGAGAAAGGCAGGATGCTTCCACACAAAGGTATCTTATTTCACTCAAGATAGAGCTCACTAATCTTTTTTTTTTAATTTATTTTATTGAAGTATAGTTGCTTTATAATGTGCTAATTTCTACTGTATAGCAAAGTGATTCCATTATACATATGCATACATTCTTTTTCATAGTCTTTTCCATTATGGTTTATCACTGGATATTGAGTATAGTTCCCTGTGCTATGCAGTAGGACCTTGTTGTTTATCCATTCTCTATATACTAGTTTGTATCTGCTAATCCCAAACTCCCACTCCATCCCTCCCCCACTCCCCTCCTCCTTGGCAATCCACTGTCTTCTCTATGTTTGTGAGTCTGTTTCCGTTTCATGGATAAGTTCATTTGTGTCATATTTTAGATTCCACATATATAATATTCCATTGTGTGTGTGTGTATATATATATATAGATATAGATATATATAGATATATATAGATATATATATAGATATATATAGATATACACACACACACACACACACACACACACACACACACACACACACACATACCACATCTTCTTTATCCATTCATCTGCAGTGGACATTTAGGTTGTTTCCATGTCTTAGCTATTGTGAATAGCACTGCTATGAATATAGGGGTGCATGTATCTTTTTGAATTATAGTTTTGTCTGGATATATGCCCAGGAGTGGGATTGCAGGATCATATGGTAGCTCAATTTTTAGTTTTTTAAGGAACTTCTTTACTGTTATCCATAGTACCTGCATCAATTTACATTCCCACCAACAGTGTAGAAGGGTTCCCTTTTCTTTACACCCTCTCCAGCATTTGTTATTTGTGGACTTTCTAATGATGGCCATTCTGACCAGTGGCACTCACTAAATCTTAAAGGCTGAAACTCTTACTCTGTTTGGGAGGAAGAAAGGCATGAATTTAATGCTCCCTTTATTCATTCAGCCAACACATGCTTATTAAGCACACACACTGTTTCAAGCCTACTCGAATCCTGAGGATCTGGAGGCACAGTCCTTAATTTTAGAATTCCTGGAAAGATCCACATTGTTTAGAGGCAGGAGGGGAGGGGAGGGCGGGAGTTGGGGAAGGAACCAAGATGGGGTAGTTATCACTAAGGACAGTGGAATCAAAACAAAGATTTACCTAGTTTTCCAGTTTAGCTCATGGATATGGCCCTGTGATAGGATCTAACCATAGCCAGTTATTGCATTGCTGGACTATGAGTGATTTAAAAATGCTGATTCTATATTTACTTTGATCTCCTGTAATGAATGGTTAAAAAGAGAGGATAGATTAGAACTGAGTATTTTGGGGGGAAAGGGGGCTTCCTCCTCCTAAAGTATATTTTAAAATTTATTTAAAAATGGCTAAAAGAAATTTAGAATTGAAAAGCTAGAGGACCAGAAGATAAGGCTGCGATTTGGTGGGAGAAAAATGAAAGGAAAGAGTGGCCGTGAGAGGGATTATTTGAGGATCCTGGCAGCTGCAGTGGCACCAAAAAGCCCACACACTTCATGGACTGCCAGGGCATGAAGGAATGGTGATCTCTCACAGTCACACTACCCAAGTGGAGAGTGATTTGAAGGGCAATCAGGGAGAAGGATGCCATGTCATGCCCGCATGAATCCTGCACTTCATTTCACCTGAAGCAACTCTAAGTGAGAAGAGGAGACCTCTGCACCCACATACCAGGGCCAAGTGAGCACCTTCCACTCCCATTGTCTAAACACCTAAATTTCTTGAAAGAAAGGATCATTTTCCACAATTTTAGTTTAGGTTTTGATTAAAAAAACTAAAGCTTGTGTCCATTAGATACCCGATGTTCGTGTACTTTCTTAGGGATGTATTCCCACACCTCTTGGAGGAGGAAGGAGCTCTGCCATGGGGTGGAATGCCCGAGAGGAGGTGGGCCCCAAGGGGACATGGTTTTCTTGAACTAACTGGGTAAAGGGGGATGGAGCCTCGCAGGGCTAGTCAAGCATAAGCCAAATGAAACAAATGACTGTGGGCTAAGTGGGCAGGAGGTTTGCTGGCACATTCTTCAGCTGCATCATCTTTTGTGATTACTGGCTTGTTTTTCAATGTACAGACCTCCAGTTATTGCCATTACCCATACTATTAGGCTAGGAGAGAATGAGATCTGACTCACTCCATCTTATCTTCTTGTTCAGTATGTCAGTAAAATGTATTAAGCACCTACTGGATGCCCATTCCTCTGCTGGACCCCTTAAAGGCACCACACAGCCACCAAGTTGGTATATACAACTGTTTAGAGTTTATGTAGATAGAATTTACGCACTTGGTACTATTTGAGAACAATAAAGATAGGGAGAAACTGAGCCCTTATCTGAATGCTGGAGAGGGCTATGCTGCTCAGAGTGGGGAGATTCTGTGTGAACTGGAAATCATGACCCAAGGCTCCTCAGGCCTCAGGGTCTTCAGCTATTGAGCTGGTTGCCAGATAATTCCAAGTGGTGGGAAGGGAGGAGCAAAAGACTAGAGCTCAGGTTATGGTGTCCTCAGCAGCTAGCACATTGCCAAGTGAGTTACAAAATAGAATACATAGTATGAGCTAATATTTGTAAGAAACAAGAATGTATGGAATGGCTTTCTCCAAAATGTTGATTGTCTTTGGGTGTTTAGATAACAGGTGATTTCTAGTGTTTTATTTATTTATTTTTTCTCTTCTTACCTTTACGTGTATATTTCTAATTTTCCTAAAAGGAAGATATATGACTTTTGTAATATGTTTTACAAAATATAGGTACATAATGAATTCTTGTTGAGATGAACATCTGGAGATTGAAGAGGTTATAGATGGTGCACTCACTGGAAACCATCTCACCTGTGGATGCTTACTTTATGATGAATATAGAATTATGAGGATATTCTATTTTGATGTGTGCTGGGGGGAGTAATTTCTCTACATTAAGGAGGTGAAGTCAATTATAAGAAATCAAGGCAGGACTATCAGTGTCATAGAGGTTTGGGTATAAAAATGTGTTAGAAGGTTCTTTGTGAGAGCCAACTCCAGGCCCAGGCGTGTCCAAGGCTGCTCAGCCTTCAGTTTAAACTTGGAATGAACCCCCATCTCCATTTTTGGAGCACAGCAACAGAATATGTTCAGAATTATGACCATGCATAATTGAAAATCCTAAGTAATCAAAACTATTTCTAAATAACAGGTCAGATGCTGCAGGGAAGGACCTTTGATTTTTCTAATCTGGAGGTGCCTGACTTGAGGATCACAGTTGTGGGTTTGTTTTTATTTGTTTTTGTGTAGTTTCAAGCCATTGTAGAATTTTTTTTTTTAATTGAGCTAACATTAAAAATTGAGTTTATGTATAAACATCTGAATCCCTGTATTCTCTAAGAACCCAGATATTGTGTACCACCTGGCTCACATTCCTGCAGGGCCATGATCACCTCCAGTGCAAGCATGGTTGCCCCTTTGGATGATTAGTTCTCTATACTCCCGACAATTCCCTTTTGCTTCCCAATCTGAGGCCAAAGGCAGTTGCCAGTTACCTTTTTTTTTTTTTTTTAATGGCAGAGTCCTATTTATCTATGTTTCTATCAAAGGTAACAAATAAAAATGTATACCAGAGCGCCATATATATCAAGAAGAAAATGAGAAAAAGCATATTTCTTTATGGCAGTGAAGAGTATTCAAATAGCATGCAGATACCCATGTGACATGATTGGCTTCTATTGACATTGAGTTTTTGACTCTTGTCCTAAGTTTTTTTTGTTTGTTTGTTTGTTTTGCCCTAAGTTTTAAGATCCTCCTCATGACGCTAGAGTGCCAACAAAGAAGACCTTATGGAGAGAATGTGGGTGGGTGTTCCATATTCAAAGCATTCTTCTCCATTTGAAGACCACCTCCACCTCCACCATGTCCTATCCCACCTGCAAAACAACAAAACAACAACAAAACAAGAGTTGGGAAGTTCCTGGCTTGGAATGCTAAGAGACAAAATTTGAGATTGCCTACTGATTGTCACTTATACTGTGCCTACATTTTCCAACACAAATTGAGCTATTTCCTTCCAATGTTCATTATAAATGAGTAAAATGCAAAGTCCCTGTATTATCTAAACAATGACTTAGTGGAAAACCAAAGGGCCTTTCCCGGTGCTCTTTATTCAGATTTCCTAAAGAGCTATGAAGTCTCTGTTATTAGGGTAAATATCAATAGAAGATAGGCTGGTTAGATAGCTACTTGGAAGTATCAGCAGGAAATTAAATTTGCAAAACAGGAGTAAAACCATGGTAGAATTTTTGTATTCAGGGACAAAAGCAAGGAAATTGAATATTAAGATTTTGGTAGCATTCTTCCCTGGTAATATAGAATTGAAGAGTACACAGTTTGTCATTTATCAGAAGGTCAAACCTAAGATGACTTAGCAAAACGTTCATTCTAAAGGCCAAAAAAATCATGTGACAGGCCCAAATCTCAAATATATAGAAGCCTGGGCAAATGAGATATCTCCAAGTTAGATATCTCAGCATGTTTATTTATTTATTTATTTGCAACTTTAGAAATCATGCCCACAGTTTTTTACTGTGTGAAGTCACTCTGGAATATCATCACTCTTTTCTAGGCAAATATGATAAATATTTCCTCAAATAAATTAATGATTTTATTCGTGAGTTCTTTTGTGTTAATAATAAATACATGTGCCAATGAATGGAATAGACAACAGTATAACAGATAAATTTTATCTGTGCATTTTGACCTAACAAGAATTGGTACATATAAGAATTTGGCAATTTTCTTTTCTTTGATGGTAATATCTGTTGATAAATGTACTTGCAGCTACAGATGTAATAAAGAAGTTGAGAGATGTTGCAGAAAGAGGAGAGTTTTACATTTATTAAAAAGGGAATAATAGCCATGCAGTTATGTATTTACTCATTTCAGGTAAGAAAAAAACTGGAACCTTAATTACAATTTTGAGGTGAAGTGATGGAATGTAAAGACCTCTTGTGAGGGAGTCAGGAAGTCCTCTGTCCTACCACCAAACACCTATGAAACCTTGTAAAGTGAAGGTGGGAGGCTAGGTGTCTTGGAGGTCATTTCAGACTCTGCCATTCTCTGATGCGATGACTTTGTTCAGATATGCATTTGCAGAGCTGCCTTAAGCTTAACATAATAATCTTATTTACTAATCAAACCTCCTGGAAGAGGTCTCAAACTGCCAGGCTGGGGATTGCATGAAGCTTGTCGAGGAAATATGCACTGTTCACGAGGTATTGTCCCATATGCTATTCGGGAGAAAAAAATGGAGTTTGTTGGAGATAAACACTCAGGAGATCCTAAAAGAAAAAAAAAAATTGTATTTTGTAACTGTCTTTACAAGATCAGCTCTGGCAACCTTGGGCCTCATTCTTATAGACTAAAATGATAATGTTAGGGCAGAGATGGGGCCATCCCAGGGAGCATGAGACAGGTGCTCTTCTTAAGTCACCAGCCCTCCTGATACTGAGGCTGTGTTGCATGTCACCTTTCTGTTTATTGATTCACATTACCTGCCTTGTGATAACTGAGCTAAATGCCATTCATGAGCACAACACCTGCGTCCTTTAAAATAGCTGAACCCATGACCACAGACAATGTCTTATTCACTCCCAAGTATGCAGAAGCCAATGTGTTAAGAGAGCTGGGAAGTCAGGCTGAAACTCTTTCACTCGGGAACAGAACACTATCTCTCATCTTCACGTCAGTTTGAATATGTCTTGTCAGAAACACATTTCATGCACTCCGTACAACCCAGATATTGGGTGAGCATTACGAAATTACCAATTTCTTCTCTTTCTCAAATTACTTCTCTAGGAAAAAAGATGAAATAATGACTCAGTACACTAGTTATAGGAAACTGGGCTTTGACTCAGAGTGTAGTAGCCAATTCCAAGAAAACAAGAAGTCAAAGAAATAATTTGGCGTCAAGAAGTAAAAAGACTATTTTCCCTGAGTAATTGTTTTACAGCTAAATTATTTACATGTAATGAGGGCGTTAAGAATTATTAAATTTGTGTTTTCTGCCTTGGCTCATTTCTTTATATTTCCCCCATTTATAAGAAGTGAAACCCAGTTAGATGCCCACCAGGCAGGTAGACACACAAATGGGTTTATTGGCAAAGCTGCAACACTGCTTCCCTGCTCCCTTCCCTCTTATTTTATGGCCTCAGACAAAAGGGATAGAGCCTGTTTAGGAGTTAAGTGAGGGCACCATGGAATGAAAAAAAAATATGTTCTCCAAAAATGAAATTCAGCTTATTATATGTTATTCACCTGTTTAGCTTCAGAGGGTGGACTTGTGATTTGTGCTTGTTCAAGAAGAAAATTGCTTGATAGCAGTGGCTGTGCTATCTGGATTCATAAGAGGGAGATGATTATCTGTTAATTTTGGAGTAAGGAGGGCTTTTACCACCAGGCAAGAAAGAAGCAAAAGCCATGCATTTCTCACAGACAAAAAAAGTTATTTGTTTTCATGGAATAATTACTATTGAGACCAGATCAGTTTGGACTTGTAAAATGACTAGTCTAGAGTTTGTAGATATCAGTATCAGTCTGGAGAATTCAGTAAGGAGTATGTAGATGTCATGGTACTGATAAGAAATAGAATATATTTGTATCTATGTAGCATACATACATGTGCACACATACACACTACACTGTACACACATACTATTTAGGAAGAAAGCAGGCTTTGAAAAGTCAATATATTTTTTAAGACTTTTTTTTAAAGCAGTTTTAGATTCACAGCAAAACTGAGAGGAAAGTACAGAGATTTTCTATATTCTCTCCTCTCCCCACCCATGCATAGCCTCCCCTATTATCAACATCTCCCACCAGAATGGTATATTTATCACAATTAAGAATCTGCCTTGACCCAGCATAATTACCCAGAGTCCACAGTTTACATTAAGTCTCAACTCCTGGTGTTATACATTCTATGGATTTGAAAAAACGTATAATGCCATGATTCCACCATTATAATATCATACAGAGTATTTTCACTGCCCTAAAAATTCTCTGTACCCCACCTATTCATCACTCTGTTCCCCCCATCCCCTGGCAACTGACCTTTTTTACTGTCTCCAGAATATCATATAGTTGGAATCATACAATATGTAGCATTTTTGGATTCAAAGCTAAACATGCTCTTACCATATGATCCAGCAATTGTGTTCCGTAGTACCCAAAGGGTTTGAAAACTTATGTCCACCCAAAAACCTGCACACGATGTTTAGAGAAGCTTTATTCATAATTGCCAAAATGTTGAAGCCATCAAGATCTCCTTCAGTAGGTGAATGGATAAATAAACTGTGGTACATCCAGACAATAGATTATTTAGTGCTGAAAAAATGAGCTATCAAGTGATGAAAAGACATGCAGGAAACTTACATGCCTGATACTTGTTTTTGATTCTGATTATTTTAAGTGGTTTTAATAATGGTTAATAAGAACTGATTTCTGTCTTTAGTCTGTCCCTGGTAAATAGAAGTTAGTTTTAATTTGGAAAAAAAATCATTATTTATTATTTCTGACCATTAGTAGGATATATTTTATTGTATCTACTCTTAAAATGCTTTAGAGCAGCGGTTATCAAACAGAAGCAATTTTAACCCCCAAGGGGACATTTGACAATATATGGGAACATATTTAGTTATGACTAGGGATGGAAAGGAGATGCTTCTGGTGTTTACTGGTAGAGACCAATGATGCTGATAAATATTCTACAGTGTGCAGGACAGCCTCTTGAAACAAAGAATTATCTGGCTTAAAATGGCAATAATTCCGAGGTTGACAAACCCTGCAGGGAACGTTGAAGGAATGGGGTATTTAGTATGATGAAGAGAAGACAAAGGAGAGACCTGATAGCTTATTTCAAATTTCTGGAGGGGCTTTAAGGAGTAAGGAGGGTAAGTATGGCTTTGCCTATTCTTTGCCAGGCACTTGAAGAATCAGGTGGAAACTGTAGAGGCAGATGTAGAGAAAAGCTTTCTAACATATCTAAAAAGTTTGGAATGTCCTGCCTTGAGAACTGGTGAGTTTCTCATCCATAGGTGACTAAAACATAAACTGAACTGTCACTAGAAAGCGATGTCCAGTATCTAATTATTATGCAAAATTGGTTTATTAAAACAATTTTATTCCAGATAATGTGCTGGAAGTTCAGGGTCCAGTATTGCAGAGGTTATTTAAATAAAATAACCTAAACTACTACTTGCAAATGCAAAACTTGAAATATTCCATTTTTACTAATTTTAGAGAAAGCTTGGCTCCATATATAGCTTTATAAATAAATATAGGTAGCATTTAAGAAATATATAGACTTATTTTAACAAACTCTTTACTTCTGTAAGGTTTTAAAAATAGATGTAACAATTTCATATGTCTTGCCTTATATAATTTCCCAGATAGCAACCTCCAAATTTAATTGATCATATAACCAATCAATATAAAATTTTTAATATTTACCCATTATTTGCCTGTATATGTAATTTAAAATGTATTTTCTCACAAATAGAAATTTTCAAAGGTGAGGAAAAAAATTTTTATATGGAATTTACCAAATGTCTCTAAATTAATGCTTCTCACCTATGAAAAGTAATGGACCATTGTTTTACTTTTAAAATTAAAAAACATATAATTTCTAATTATTATAAAATCTGAATTAATAACTAGTAAAATAAATTTTTTAAAGTCCCACAAATAAAATACAAGCCCCAATTTTTTATTTTTATTTTTTAAATTTTATTTATCTACTTATTTTTTTGGCAACACCGCACAGCTTGCAGGATCTTAATCAGGGGACCCCAGCCCTCGGCAGTGAAGTCATGGAATCCTAATCACTGGACCACCAGGGAATTCCCCAAGCCCCAATTTTTAAAATTAGATTTAACAGACATGTAATTACTCTCTCAAATTCCTGTAAGAGTTTCCAAATACTTACTCTGAATTTCTATGTTTATATCATCATGAATTTGTACTTGCAGACTATCTCTCATCTGCAGGCCACTCTGAGTGCAGTTTTGAAAACAATCATGAGAAGTTAATGTTGTTGCCCATGAAAAAACCGAGGCCAAAACTAAGAGAACTATTGATGAAAAATCCCACCATCTTAGAGTGGTAACTTGAATTTTCAATCCAGCGTTTATATGTGATATCTTTAATAATTCAGAGCCCTTCCCATCTAAAAATAGGATGCTTGATTGGGAATTAGAAGTCTGAACTTCCATTGCTAGTTTTTACCCAAATTATCACATGACAGAAAACAATTCACTTTTCCCTTCTGTATCTTGTTTTCTCGTCTGCCAAATGGGCATGAAAGCATCCTACATCTTTCCCTTATGGTATCTCTAATACCTAGAGATACCATAGCCTGAGAAAATGAAAGTAACTCTGGTGGCTAAGTTAGACCAAGGGTGTAGTTTAGATGTGGGAATAATCTCTATTCTTTTGTGCTTCCTTCTAGCCAAATCATGTTTAAATATCTGGCAGAGAAGCTATGGAACAAATGTGTCTCTTCTCATTTCTTTGGGATATAATGTACCTTTACTTAACATTCTGTTCCCAAGAAGCTTGTTTGTAAAATAGAGATGATAATAATAGTACCTGCTTTGTAGGATTGTTGTTAAGGAATAAATTAGATAATTCAGTTAGGCACTTAGAAGCGCACAGCACACAATTTATTGAGAAGGGCTCAATAAATGACAAATATTATTATTCTTAATAGTGTCCATTTTTACAGAAGTGCCTGATTATTCAAGATACTATAGCACTTCATACTAAGTGATGGCATCACTTGGTAAAGATAGACTGGATGGGAACTAGAGGGATGTTAAGTTTGACCTTGTTTATTGGTGCCACCAACCAAAGGCTCATAGAATTTTCACTCTTGTTCTACTTCCTGGTATAGAGGACCTCATCTTTCAGAAAAACACAAGGCAGGGGCTTCCCTGGTGGCGCAGTGGTTGAGAGTCTGCCTGCCGATGCAGGGGACGCGGGTTCGTGCCCCGGTCCGGGAGAATCCCACATGCCGCTCCGCGGCTGGGCCCGTGAGCCATGGCCGCTGAGCCTGCGCGTCCGGAGCCTGTGCTCCACAACGGGAGAAGCCACAACAGTGAGAGGCCCACGTACCGCAAAAAAAAAAAAAAAAAAAAAAGAAAAACACAAAGCAATAGCCTATAATTAACTACTGCATACTTGTTGAGCTTTTGCTTCACAGCTTCCATGGATCAAAGACTATAATTAAGGACCTGGGTTAAAAAGCCTCCTGTTAAGTCTGTAGTTGTGTGAGAGGAAAAAAATAAGAAAACTGGTACCATCAGAAAACTTCATGCCTTCCACTGACTCTGGAGGCAAACAGGTGTTTACCTGTTGGAAAAAAACAACTGTAAATTCTAAACTATACGTCTGAGGGAGAACCAAGTTTGGATAGCAATATTGGGAATATTATCCTCCCCAAATAGATCTTCTTTGTTATGAAACATGGGCATTTAATAACAACGTACACAAAACGTTAAGACTTAGAATTACATTTGCCAAGATCTTTTCTTAATTTAATTCACTAAAATAATATTCTTTAGAAATAAAGGTAATAGTCTTCTATCATTCTGATGGATCAGGTCCTACTGTTTCTCACACAGGTCTGTGGGATTTCTGTCCTGACCCAGAATTATTTTGGGACCACCTTGAAATCTAAGTGTCTGGGTGTGAGCTTCATGTAATCCCTCCAGTGAGGAAGCTCTAAGTCTCAAAGAGGGTTTTTGCCATGCATGGTATTTATAAGAAGACAGTTCCTGGTATTGGTAGCTGGAAAAGGAATATTTAGAGCAGGTGTCAGCTAACTTTCTGTAAAGGGTCATATGTTAAATATTTTGGCTGTGTGGGCCAGCCAGTCTCTGTCACAACCACTCAAATTTGCCATTGTCATTCAAAAGAAACTGTAGATGAAACATAAAAGAATGAGAATGGCTATATTCCAAGAGAAGCTTATTTCCAAAAGAGTTAGTGGGGCTGGCTTTGACCCACCAGCCATAGTTTGCTGACCCCTCATTTAAAGGAATGGTTGCTGGTTCAGAGGCCACCAGCTGGCAGCCACCATCCACATTCAGCTAAAAGATTTTTTTGACTCCATAGCATTTGTCTGCATGATATTTTTCCCATTAGCTGCCAATATTTAAACATCAGGAGATTTTTACATACGGATTTGGAATCTGACCTCTGAAAAACAAAGATTTGGTAACACTCATCTCTCTTCCTCTCTGGCCACAGTAAAGGCTCCGTCTTCAGAACAGGCCTTTGCTTACTGGTTTACCCACTTTTCCCTGGTGCTTTCCAGAAATTCAGGCTCACTTCCCTCATTCACATAACCTGTCTTGCTCTTGTGCTGCTCCTGGAAGAACTTGATTCCGTGAACACTTTATAGTTGATCATATCTCTCTTTCTCCTTTAT
This sequence comes from Pseudorca crassidens, assembly GCF_039906515.1. Classification (NCBI taxonomy): domain Eukaryota; kingdom Metazoa; phylum Chordata; class Mammalia; order Artiodactyla; family Delphinidae; genus Pseudorca; species Pseudorca crassidens. The sequence continues at coordinate 19,682,724 of NC_090309.1, read as the reverse complement.
TCTTGGTTCCTGAAAGCTATCTCATTTTGGTTCACTGAGGCTGAGGGCTGGGGGTACATTAGAGACTGATATACGGCTGTACAACACGATCACTGTCTCTGAAAGAGCAGAGGAGCAGAGCTTAGGAAGCAGTGAAACTTCAGCTTATTTCCTATGTCCATCCTAAATGAGTATCTCAGGTCTCAAGTCTCTCCTTTCCCCTCTTTCTTACCCCCATGCAATGGACCAGAAAGAGGGATGTGTCCCTGTTCATGCCCTTCGGTGTTTTACATATGGTTGCTGTGTGAGTGTTCAGTCTCCTGTCCATCTAAAGAATCCCATTTATTGTATTATATTTTTTCCATACAAGTAGCTTATTTACTGTGCATCAACAATGCTCAGATCTGCACTGGAGGTAGGATTGTTAATTACGTCATTTAATTAATTTCGTTTTTTTCATTTCTCACTTACTATGTACCAGGCACTCTGCCCGGATTGAAATGTCGTCAGAGTGTCTGTCATGGAGAGGGAAGCAGGTAATCATGAAACTTCCAAATAGAGAATCTTATTTTACAGAGATCTTTGAATGTATAAGTAAGCACATACATGAACTAATGAGAACTGTGGAAAACACAATTATTTAACAACAACAACAAAAAAATTAAAGGTGGATTTATTTAGTCCAGGAAATAAAGTTTTGGGATAAATGGGAAATTCTGTGGTTTGACAGATGAAATCAGCACTGCAGTGCTTTATTTAACATTTGCAAAACTAGTCTGTGCTTGAGAATACATAGTGAGACTTCAATATCTTTTAAAGACTTACACAGGATTACAGAATATCTGGGTGCCAAGCAGACAAAAATAGACTGAAAGAATAACTTACAGGGATGTATAAGGCAAGAAATGAACTTCATCACCGGTCAATGCAAAGTAGCTACCTGAAGGAAAAATAATACGAACTATTATGAGATGATGTTCACTGAGCCGTCGATAATGAAGTATAAAAAGAGTCATTGAGGAATGTTCATTAAATGACATTAGACCATTATGTTGTTGCAAATAAAATACCACTAGAGTATTGGGGAGCACCAAGAAATATATAGAAAACCAAATATTTGCTTAAATTTTTTTCTAATTTTTAATCAGGCTCACTTAAGTTGGAATTCTGAATGCGCTTGTGGTTAATACATTTCAGTCAAGATTTGTGATACTCCTTTGTAATTAGAGCCTATGATAATACAGACATTTAGCAGATGCTCAATAAAAGCAGTTGAATAAGTTCCTGACACATGGTTTGTGACATACAGTAGGTGTGCATTACAGAGCCTTTGAATAAGTGAATATGGGCAGAATGAAACTTAAAATCATTAGGGAAGAGTAAGAACAAAAATAGAGACAATACTAGTTCCTTAAAAATAATAATAAAAAAATGACTTAAGATAGTTAGGCTAAAAGGAATATGATTAAAATATGTGAAACCCTGGTGCATGTGGATCAGAAAACACCCTTTGTCTAGTCCATTGCAATGAAAGGAATGGGGGAGAGGAATGGAAATCTGGGAAACTGCTGAAGGAAAGATATAAGGAAGTACTATTTTGATACCATATAATAAACACAAAACTCATTGTTCAAGAGATCTACATACTTGCAAAGACAGGAATTTTTAAACAAAACAAATAGAAGACCAGATACGTGAATAATTCCTGAAAATGCTTTACTCTTCTTTTGCATAGTATTTTATAATCGTGTATGTCTGTATTTTCCTAAGGTCTTAAAATACAAAAGGAATGTGTATGTAGATTCAAGTCTTATTTTCATCCACTGACAACATAGTTTCTGTGAAATCCCCTAGGTATCTTTTATCAGCATCTATGTTTTTGGAACGTAGATAACATCATTCTTCTTTTTGACCCAACTACAATCATCACTCCTTACCAGGAAGGAAAAAATAATACATTTACTCTTGCATTGACCTTTCCAAGAACTATCCTTCTGATAATACCATGCAGGGTTTCTCTGAACCTCTCTGTTCCATTTGCATTGCTAACAATTTGAGATTCTATTTAGTGGCTGGATTTTATTCACCCTGGAGCCTGGAACAAAGACCTCCTGCTTGACAGCCGCGTTAAACATCTTATGAATGGGAATAATGAATGAAAAGGTCAGGCAGTCCATTTAAGTAATAACATTTTTCAGATTTCAAGATGCCATAGTATTGTGACAGAATCCATATGTGTTTCAGGAGAGAAAGAATGAAAGCAAGGTTTTAACCTTTAGTTTTAATAAATATTTTCCAATAAAAAATTGAAACATTTTGGTACTTTAAGTGTTTTTAGTTCATTTCAGTGAACTGAAAACAACAACCAAAAAAAAAAAAAAAAATCAGCCAGGGCATTGTCTAGTTTCACAGAATTTGATAAAAGCAGTTTAAACATACATCAGCCAACATATGTTCAATCACTACCTATTATTTAGAGCATTGGGTTTGGGTTTTGTTTTAATGGTGTTTTATCTGAGTTTCATGAGGGTACTTTGCAAAGCAAGTTAAGCTTTGGGAGTTTAAAATTTGATTTTAATATTTTTTTTCTGTTTGTGTGGCATTATTCATGTTGAATTCAGTTCTATTCTTTTTCCAGCTCCTAATTGCACCCTCCAACTTTGTAAAGATGCATTTGTTCCTAAGTGCAATCAGGAGGCATATTAGAAATCAGCTGTACATAGTTAAGCTCTTCTAAATGGAAAGTCTATTACATTTGTGTTAGAAACAGAATGTTCATACTGGAATTCAATTGTAGCTGATAGACACATATTGATTGCTTAGGACATGCTAAGTGCTGCACTAGACATTGTGGGGAAGACAGTGATAAATAAAATACCATTCTCCCCTAGGAGCTCAGGGTGCAGAAGGCAGTATCATGTAATGACTAATGTTTAGACTCTGCAGTTAGGGCTTATGTTCAAATCTTGTTTTGTTTTACTACCTACAAGCCCTGTGATTTCTCTACAATATAGTGTTCTTCTTTACTAAATGGGAACAATAATAGCCAAGGAAACACATTTATTATATAGCATATTTCAGTTTATAAAAGTAATACATATTCATTGTTAAAAATTCAATTATGACAGAAATAAATAAAACAAAATAAGAGAAGATTCACTGCTATCTTATCTCCAATCCTGAAATAACCACTATGAAGAGTTTGGTGTATATATTCCAAGAAAGTTTTCCTATGTATATGCTTACATAGCATTAATTTTTGTGTAAATTTTATTTTTCTTATCCATACTACTTAGGAATTTGCTTTTTTTAAAAAATAAACTTTTAATTTGGAGGATGATTTTAGATTTATTTAAAAGTTTCAAAAATAGATTCCCATTTACCCATTGTCCAGTTTCCTCTAATATTAACACCAAATATAACCTGCATATTTACCCAAACAAAGACGTTAACATTAGTACATTACTCTTAAATAAATGCCTGTCTTTATTTGGATTTCCCCAGTTCTTCCACCAATGTCTTTTTTCTGATCCAGGATCCGATGTGGGATCTCACATTGCATTCAGTGCTGCTTTTGCTTTGTTCTAACAAAGTGTTCTGGACATCTTATCATATCTGTACATACAGTTCTGCCATATTGTTTTCAAGAAGTGCATATTTTTTAATCAATTTAGTACACATAGTATAATTTATTTAACCCTCCACTGAGTGTTGATATTTTTTCATATGAAACTTAAATGGAACTAACATGTGTCAGGACTTTCCATGTATTCCGTGATTTAATCTTCACCACAACCTGTAACTTTAGGATGCCAAACCAAGGCTTTTTCATCTATCCTACAGTGGTTCCCTGTATAATAAATGACACTTTGTTATTTTTTATGTATTTTTCTTGTGACAGTTGATCTTTTCAGATTTTAGTTGTGCTAATTTTCATTCCATAGAAATTTTTACTTTCTGAATGATCACATTTGTAGATCTTTTCATTTTTGATGACTTTCATTGCTTTAAAGAGGAGGAAATTATTGGAATAACCCAGTTTTAATGGCTAAGACAAGTCTTCACAATCCATGCCTTATTTGTGGTTTTCCAGTTGTTGAGTAAAACTAGCAGAGATCCTGAACTGGCCAGTGAATTAGTTCTGAGACAGTAGTCAAAAAATGAGCCATCAGCGATGGCTTTACCCCTTCTGGCTTTACCAGCACAGGATTATAAATAAAATTATTATATTATTTATATTATATAAATATTATATATATATTATTATATTATAAATAAAATAGGCTCTGTTCCCCAAAGCCTATTTTATTCCATATATCCATAAATTAACAAAAAGTGATAATGGGTTCTTTTGTTTATTTGTCTTATTTGGGTTTTTTTTTTTTGTTTTTTTTCTCCATCTGGCCTGGTAATAGGGTCTATGTGTGGTTAACACCTGTATGCAGGTAGGGAAGATTCCCTGTGTCCCTCAATTTACGATAATCTGCACAGTCTTTCAGGAGTCGGTTTATGACAGGTACTGTCAATATGATGAGATAGATGAAAACCAAACAGAAAAGAAAATGTACCCACATTAGCTGTGACTATGTGTCGAATGTCCACTGTGAAGTCAAGAGTAGGCGAGGGGTTAAAATCAGCCCTGTTTCCCACTTGGACAAACACAACTGGGCAGGATCCTGAGGGAGCCACCTCTGAGTTCAGCTTATTGTCATTCAGCTTCCATTCTTATGCAGTTTCTTCCCTGCTCAATATCAGTTTATAAAAGCATGTTACATGTCCACTGACCCCAGATAACCAAATAAATCTCAGTTTGTAGTCATAGAAGGAAGTCCCAGTTTGTATCTATACAAATGCCTGCTGAAGATGGATACAAAGAATTAGAAATAAATCGACTGTTAAATGCAGGTCTCTTAGTGGAATAAAACTAGGAAGGAGCAGTTCAGTTCACATACCCTTTGCCCCCTCTACCAACCATTGTGGTACATTATTTATTCTCTTTACTGGATGCATGTTTTGGTTTTGGTTTTCTTTGGGGGACATTTATGCAGAGTTGGTTATAGGGTTTGGTGTCTCGGACCCCAGAAAACAGCATGTACCTTTGTGATATGTATCTGATAGTTTTTGCTAGTCATATCTCCCATTTGGATGAGGTGGCAACATCCAGCAAGTTATAAGTCCCTGAAATGGATATTTCTGCAATTCTTTTCCATACATTTCCCAGAGAAATCTTTTAAATCATGTTCACAATGAGACTTAAAAGTACTGCTTTCTCAGAAAAAAAGGGAATATAATCCAAGGGGGTTATAAGCTGCATTTGATAGAAATCTTTGGAGAGAAAATAAAAATCAGTTCATTTTAACAATTGGCAATCAAAAAAGATAAACCATCATTAAATTCTAAGGAGATCTGGTGTATTGAGTTTTGGGAGAAAAAAACACACATAAACCACGTTATAGATGCAGAGCTAACCAATGTATTCTAGTTCTCTCTTTTTCAGTCCATCATCCTGAACATATTAGCCCCAGGTTGCTGGAAATCAAAATAATGGCATGGTGATTGTGAAGGAACCATGTTATATAAGGATGTTCTGATATATAAATGAATACTTCACTTCTTTTTTCTGAAAGTGAATGTTGGTAGGTTGGTTTTGAATGTGTTTTGAATATTTTAATAGAACTGGGTTCTATGGAGGAGGAAACAAAAGTATCTCTGTGGCAGGTGCCACAGTTCCACTCCTTGGTTATAAACCTTCCTAGCAGCATCAGTTCAAAAGGTATTCCCATTGAAATAAATTTTATTTTAATGTTCTAACATGCTGGTTGTGAAAAGACAGCGTAGGAATTCAACCTAAGGCTCAGCCTGGCAGGGAGAGAGATGTAGCCTGTGTTTCATGTTAAAAAATAAAAAAAGATGATCTGTTTTGGAAGACAAATTAGTACTAATTGAGTATAGAGTATAAGTGGAGACCAAATGTGAGGTCACCCAGGTCCTGATGTCTTTTTAGAAGTGACTCATTACTCATTTCAAGTGACAAGGAACAGGTCCAGGGAGCCTGGAGCGGGAATGTGAGTGAGGACTGGGTTAAAGTTAATCTTTTTGATATCGATGAAAAATTGCAGAACAAAATAATCATGTGAACAACAGGGCATAAAATGCTTTCTTAAGTAAACCAACTGTTTTCAGGCCCTTGTGCAGCCACCATTTCTGGAGATATAAATTAGAATGTCAGTTATAAATCGTTATTATCTTTCCATCAAATCAGACCAGGAAGGAATTGTGTAAGTTATTTGAAAGTAATTAGATTCCTAATCTAAAACTTTATATTTGGGGCTGGCAAAGGTTTTCTAGAAAACTCCAGAGAGGAAATATTTTAGGTTTGTCAGGCCATACGGCCTCTGCCGTTTTAATGCAAAAACTGCCAGACAATATGTAAAGAGTGTGACTGTCTTCAATATAATTTTATCTGTGGATATTGACATTTGTATTTCATATAATTTTCATTTGTCACAAAATGTTCTTGTTTTTATTTTTTTCAATTGTTTAAAAATGTGAAACAGCTCTTAGTTTGCTGGACCACAGAAACAGACTACAGTTAGGATTCGCCTAGCAGGCTGAGTTTGCCGACTGTTGTTTTAGATAATTCAAGGTAATCGCGAACTCAAGCTGTTTTCTGTATTGGTGTAAAGATTCACCTATAGGTCCTCTCTTTTAATGTATGATTTCTAAGGGAAAGGTGTGTGATTTTCTTTTAAGGGGCAGCATGTTATCTTCCAAAGGATAATTGGCCACCAACAATTCTTTCTTTCCTTGCCACCAACCTGATTTGTCAGGGGAGTAAGTGCTACTTCTTTGTTCTATCTTTTCTGAAATCCCAATACTAGAAATACGTTTATGTGGTTTCATGTTAAAACGCAAATACCATCTTTTCCTATGAACCATACCACTGAAGGTAGAGTAGAAAAAATGTATACCCTGGGAGTACAGGGACATAGCCTTAAGCTGGCAGCTGAGAGATTGTCTCTGAAATCCAGTGTTTCATCCTAAAATATTATGTTATTTTTGTGTTCTATTCCACCATATGTCTATGTTCATTTTAATGTACACAAACTGTTAAATTATTGACCAGTTTACTTATTCTTTTTACAACCTTTGACTAAGTGTGCCGTGCTCCTGTGACCCTCATTCCTTGAGCATACCCCAGAGGGCTGGACACACCTCAGGTTGGGAAATGCAGCACTGAGTCAAACTGGTTGTCCATGGTTCCACATGCGACAGACCTCTGAGCACGCTCCTAATGGTGAAAGAAGTGCATGTGAGAATCCTGCTGGTATTGTATAGTGACCAGAATGGTCCCCATTCCCTGATTTACGTGGCTTCTACTTGCAGATCTAACTCCAGCCCAAGGCGGTAGGAGGGCATGATCACTGTCTTTGAAGACAGACAAACAGGGCTTTAAATTCTGACTGTTCCATGTATCATCAAGCTAGTTACTGAATTAAGTTTCCTTGCCTTAAACATGAGGGCAGATCACTTATGGTTCTTTGGTTACAAGCAGAGACACTGAGTAATATGATCCAAAAGGGATATATCGGAAAACACATGGAAGGTATACAGAAACAAAGGAAACATTAAAATACCTGGTTGAGGGAAGACAGAAACCAGGGAAACACACAGGCCATCAGCTTTCCAGGGCCACCAATCTCAATTTGCCTGGAAGAGTGCTGATTTATACCAGCTATACTGGCATAGTTATTCAAAGCTCCTTTTTTTCACTCTAGAATGTGTCTTTGTTTACAAATTACATTGTCACCTTAAAGGACTCAACAGTTTACTGTCACTTCTGACTGACAGGTGGTCCTGTGCTTCCTCACATTTTGAAATCTGGTTTTGTTCACTATGTCCAAGGCTGAGCCTTGTAGTCCGGTATCAATTCTAGATTGTTCCAGAACCACCTCGTGGGTTCTTGTTGAACCATCCACCAGGAGTGAGAAGGAGAGGTGGAGAAGTGGGCAAACCTGATGATATCAGGTCTCAGGTCTTTATGCTCTGTCCCTGGAGATGGCTTCCTTAAACACGATTCTCTTTAAAACCTTTGTGACTCCTCACTTACTTAGAGGGAAAATAAAACTTAGCTCGACATACAAAGTCTGGGATGCTCTAGCTCCTGTCTTTTTATCTTTCATTATCTTTCCTTACATCCCCATACACATCCTAGCCTGTAGATTCAACCTAATATCCAGCTACTTGTAGTCCCTCTGCTGTGCCATGCTCTCACCCTTTTGTGTCTGGGTGCATCTGTTTCCTCTGCCTCAAGTGCTTTGCTGCACCAGAATTGCACTGGTTTGTCTTTCCAGAATCACAGCAGAGGTTGGCTTCATTTTGCTCCCATAATTCCTTAGGTGCACTTTAATCCTAAAATTTAGGGCCCTGAGTATCATTTGGTAGTTTTCTTGCCTTTCTCTCTCTCTAGGCTATTGGCTTCTTGGAGGCAGAGGTCATAATTTTTACCTCTGCAAACAGTGGAACAGTCCATAAGTTGGATGAAAGTTGGATGAATGAAAAAATAAGTAGTCTCCATGAGAAAGGAACATTATTTCTGGGAGGAAAAACATGACATGCAGATGATGGTGTACAGATTTTAGGAAGACACAGAAATCTATGTAGAAGGAATTCTAACTTTATTTAAACCTATATGGGGCTAAATCAGCATAAGTCTTTGTGTTCCAACAGCTGTTCATTCCAGCATGGTAAGAAGGAAGCAGGATTCTCTAGGGCTACCAAAGAAGGTTCTTACCTTGTTGTAAGTATGTGACCTTATTGGAAATAGAGTTGTTGTAGATGTAATTAGTTACATGAGGTCATGCTGGAGTAGGGTGGGCCCCTAATCCAATATGACCGTTGTCCCTGTAAGAAGATGGCCATGTGAAGACAGAGATGCAGAAGGAGAAGGCCACGTGCAGATGAAGGTAGAGATTAGGGTAATGCAACAGCAAGCCAAGGAACACCAAAGATTGTGGGAAAACCACTAAAAACACAGAAGTATGATTACCCCAAAGGAGAGCATGGCCCTGCCAACACCTTGATGTCAGACTTCTAGCCTCCAGAATTTTGAGACAATAAGTTTCAGTTGTTTTAAGCCACCCAGTTTGTGATGATCTGTTACACCCACACTGGGAAGCTAATACAGGGACATAAGCCTCTGTGCCATGGGCTGGCTCTGTGCAGTACTAAGTGTGAAGAGCCCAGTGTGATGCGTTAAACACGTATACCAGGAAAACATAAGGCACTTAATAAATATCAGTCCCCCTCACCATCTTTTTTAATCTGAGTACCTGTAATCCATAAAGGAAGTGACTACAGTACTATACAGTAATGCAAGGAGCATGAATTGGAATCACACGTGAGTTTAAATCTCAGTTCCACCACTAGCTAGTTTTTCTCTCTGAGCTTTAGTCTTCACACATGTAGAATGTGGATGATAAAACAATCTTTCTGTTCAGAGTAAAGATGAGAAAACATGGCTGCAGATCACTTGTTACATGGTAGGCACCCAATACTTAGTGACTCATAACTTTATTCTTCTTGTGTGATTCTTCTTATTATATTAGTTTTTCATGACTTGCATTACTGCTAGAGAGTTTTTAAATTTTTATATTTGCTCAAACAGTTGAATTCATAATAATTGCATATAAATGATAAAGAGAAATCTGACTTCCTTTAAAAATCTCTTTATATCCTAGACATTTTGAGACTTGAAAAATTAGTGCTTTCCACTTTTATTTTTGAATTGTTACTAATTCTAAAGGACTATTAATCCCCCATGTTTATGACTCACCAATTCATCATCAAAGTGATGCCTTTTAAAGCAATATGTGACTCAGGAGAAACATGAACTGAGCTTAGAGCACTTGGAGGTGGCGATAGTTGTGTTGGGGATGGAGGAGGGCTGCTTAGGTTTAATTTTGCTTTGAAATGTGGAAGCTGAAAAGTTTTGCTGAAGATAAAGATATTTGAGCACATGCTTGGAGTTTGATTCATTAATTTTCAGTGGATTTTAAACTTAGTTTTTCAAGCTCTCCTTGTTTTACTCTCACACAGTCTGCCAGCATTGATGCCAAACAACACTGCCACTGCCGTAACTGTTTTTGATTTAGCTTTTCTCTCTACCTTCCAAAATTATCTAGACAGTCAATGCTGTATATGTATCAATAAGAGACAGTGGGAATCGTGAGAACTTTACCAAAGTACAGATGAATCCAGGGCAAAAGCCTCTGAACCAGTGACAGGAGTTATAAAAAGGATTATTTTTAGAATATAATTTAAAAAATTGCTGATTGTGGCTATGTAGAGTAAAAGCAGACTTATTTACCTCAGTCTTAACTGAATATATCCACTTAAGTGTGTAAAGATGATCCCAAGTCATCGAGAAAATGATACATTATATTGACCCTGTATAAGAAGGAAGGAAGATGTATAAAGCAGTTTAGGGGTTATTTTAATAATGTGCTATTTTCTGTTTTAAATGTGAACATCAAAAGCAGTTGATTTTAATTATCAGAAAGAGTTATTGAAATGAAATCCATATTCCCCATACCCCACTCTTGTATAAATAATGCACCTAGAAATTAAGGAAAATCCACATGAACGTCATTTCTTACCTTCTTTCCATCACCTTAGTCCCTCCTAAGGCAGACATGGGCTAACTCTTGATCCATAGCCTTGAATAACATCTTGTAGCCCTTGGCCAGCCTAAAGAATGGGGGCTAAATGGCAAGCTCCGGAGGCAGTTTCTCTCATTAAGCACTTAAAGAATGGGGTTAGATGGCAGAAGGTCACAGGGAATGGCTCACCACTGAACTACTGCGGATAGAGAGGGCAGTGTGAAGACAATCTATGGGGAGGATGTGGCTACATATCTGCACCCACTTGGGTATTGTTTTGTGCACATGTGTACATATGCAGGGCTGGGGACTAGGGAGCGTGACTTTTTCATTCAACACATGCTTATTGAACTGCTAAACTGTGTGAGCACAAGGGAGTTCAGGGCAGTAAGGAATTCTCCTTTGACACTGATTTTCTGAAATACCAGAGGCCATATTTCTGAGTGACTGATGTAAGGGAGAGAAATCTACCTGTGCCTGTGCTAGAAAGACAAGAAGCTAGTTCCTTTCTTAGCTCCAGAAATCTCAAAGAGAATCTTTCTCATGATCACAATCAAATTCCCCCTTTCTTAATCTCTATTCCGAACACTGTGGTTATGGAAATGGCAATAGATCATACAAAATTCCCCATGGCAGGAGATGAGCATTCTTTTTACTTCAAGAGGCTGAAACTGCTGATTGTAGGTAGAATTCTGAGATGGTACCCAAGACTCTGTCATGGTACCCAAGACTCTGTCTTCTGGTATATATACCCTGAATAATGCTCTCCCATTGAGTGTGGGCAGGACTTATGAATATCGGGGTATAGTCACTTCCTTGATTACGTTATGTTTTATTATATTAAACTCCATCTTAGCAGACTGAGAGGGAGAAAAGAGAGACTCTTGCTGGTCTTGAAGGAGCAAACTGCCACATGTGGAGAAGTCCATAAGACAGGGAACAGTGGGAGGTCTCTAATAGCAAAGAATAGCCCCGATTGACAGCTAGCAAGAAAATGGGAACCTTAGTTCCCATTAGTCTTACAAGTCTTACAAGTGGAAGGAACAGAATTCTGCCAACAACCAGTGAACTTGGAAGAGGTCTCAGATGGAATCAGACCCCAACAGACACTTTAATGCCAGTCTGGTGAAACCCTGAGCAGAGAGACCACCTCCTCTGTGCTGAACTCCTAACCCACAGAAACTGTGAGACAGTAAATGTGTGTTATTTTAAGCCACTATGTCTGGGATTATTGTTATGCATCAGTATAAAAGTAACACAATTTTGATTTCCAGATACAGGGTACCCAGTTTCTGAGTAAACTGATAAGCAAGAAAAATACTCTTCGTGCAACCACATCACCAAGTTATCTTTGTTCAAGTAATTCACAAAATATTCCTCCTCTTCCCATTAGCATAGACATTCACAAAACCATCGCAGCCTTTATAATTTGGACACTGCTATGCTCTACATGACTTTAAGATCATTCTACCTGAGTTTTGCTGACTTAGCAGAGCAATCATTTTGTGTAATGACTTCTGACTGACTAAGTACCCGTTGTTCCACACTTTTCTTATATGTCCTTATAAATGATCTTCTTAGGGGAAATTACAATCTCATATTTGTTCCCCCACTAAAAATATACCTTGATCTTGAAGCTTCCTTTTTTTTCATGCTGCTCCCACGTTTCTCCCAAATGTGTATTCTCAAGGGCCCTTTCAGCATATTGCTAATGGGAGTGAATACATGAAGATGCTTTTTTTACATGCGTGGGGAGAAGAGAAAACCATCTAGTCAAAATTTCATATTGATTTCCCATCTGGAAAGAAGTGGCTCTTACTCAGACAAATGGACATCAACAACCCATGCCTCATCTTTCTCTTAATTGGGAAAATGTTTTCAGTGATGTCTCGATATATTTGAATTAATGTTTTCCACAGCATTCCAAATATGTCTGATAAGTTTGTGGGTGTGAACTTTAGTATGTAACACTTTTCTTGCTAAATAGCAAGGATTTTGTGTGTGTGTGTGTGTGTGTGTGTGTGTGTGTGTGTGATTTGGCTTCTGACTCATAGTTACAGCTCTGTGTGGTATGTAAATTCAGAACTTAAAAGAACAGCGTCCCAATCTTTCAGGCTAGTCAATTTGCATTCAGACAAAAGCCAAATGCTCTTAAAATAAAGGTGTCCATCAAGCATTAAGTTATGTGATTTCTCAATTGCCCGTTCTTTAGATTGAGACGAATCTATGTGGGGACATTTTTCAAGAGTGCTGGGAGGGTTCATCTCCATAATATTCACCAACTCTGTCAGTATTCCCTAATTATGTAATGATTCCTCTGGCCCCTATAAAAATGAAACTAAGCCTGGGAAAGGTGTAACCCAGTGTAAGCTCAGTTTGAGAAACTGTAAACCAAGTCATCATATTTTACGCCTCTCGGGCCATAGTTCTCACATTGTTCTATGTGAATAGTGCCCCCTGGTGCTATGCAACATCCACGCTGCAATGAACTTAATGGATGGATTTTCAAGATCTTGCAATTGGGGCTTCCCTGGTGGCACAGTGGTTAAGAATCCACCTGCCAATGCAAGGGACACGGGTCCAATCCCTGGTCTGGGAAGATCCCACATGCCGCAGAGCAACGAAGCCCATGTGCCACAACTACTGAGCCTGTGCTCTACAGCCTGTGAGACACAACTACTGAGCCCATGTGCCACAACTACTGAAACCTGCACACCTAGAGCCAGTGCTCTGCAACAAGAGAAGCCGCCACAATGAGAAGCCCACGCACTGTAACGAAGACCCAACACAGCCAAAAATAAACAAATAAATAAGTTAATTTTTTTAAAAAAAGATCTTACAATTGTTTTTTTAAGTAGCTTGTGCATTACTCAAATTAAAAAAAAATTGTGTGACTCAGTGGAGCTCTGTCAATTTTATGTTTTCTTGGGAATGGGTTTATTAGCTCCTCTCTTGAAAAATGTTTGATCAGAAAGAGGGCAAAGATCTAAATGACAGAGAATATCTGGGAAGGTACAGCAAAAAGAGAAAAGTTTACTTTCTTCACCTTTTTGTTGAGAACTCTCCCTCCTACTACTTCATTCAACATTGCTCCACCATAGTCCATTCACCTTCCTTCCATCCATTATCCATTCACCATCATCTATCCATCCACCAATTCACCCACACACTCATCCATTCACCCCTTCATCTATCTATCTGTCGTTCCAACAAATGCTGGTTAAGTGCCTGTTGTTTGTGTTAAACGTTATGGGTGATCCAATAGCCAATGTGAATTTCTTTACATAACACCTCAATGATGCAGAGGGAAGGAGAACTATTAAAACTTGACCATTATCTATCATTAAGAAATTGGAGAGTTATGTGCAGCTGAATACACCCAAACCTTTGAAAATAGCTTTTGCAATTGTGCCCCCTCTTCTTTCCTCATAGCATACCCAAAGGGTCCAAGACTCAGCAGTGATGGGTACAAGTACACAGACTATAGTTTCAAGGTATGCAGTGGGGCCCTCAGACTTCAGAAACTTTGTCTCACAGCATAGAATTTTGTTTGTTTTTTATCTTTATAAAGCAATTTCCATTAGTACTTAAAGCTTATTCTCTAATCCTGGAGGCTCATTTTCTAAGAAGTTTAGATATTTTTTCTTATTTATTTATAGTTAAATAAATATATTCTTAGATTCACTTTGATTCCTTCTTTACAAGATGAATTCAAATGTAATGAATCTCTTAAGCCAGACAGGGATTCTTGTTAAATATCACATCCTCTATTTCAGTTTAGTCTTCTACTTAATGGAAAACTGAATAGGTCCAAAGATTGCAATTTCTGCTTTATTTGGAGTAACGCCAATACAAGGATCAATTACATCTTGATTATTATATCCCTTATACACTTGATTGCTTAGGCCAGCATCAGTCCCATTATTTGAAGCAATCAGAATGCTTTCACCATCTCAGAAAGAGAATAACTTGGTTCTGCACAATCAAAAATAGGTCGTTGTAACTCTTCCTTTCTGAAAGATAGAGCTATAGTCTTTTGACCAGATAACTGCAATGAGAAAAGCTGACATTGTGTTATTAACCAGTCCCCTAGACATTTGCTATAGAATTAAGTGTGGCACATTGAAAGACATGGTTAGAGAACTGCTTTAGTTCTGTACTAACTCAAGGACATAAACAATATGAACTGGGGCTAGAAGCTCCCTAAAGCTTAATGGATGAGAAATTCATTAAACAAGGTAAAATGGAGAGAAAACTACAATATCACTCATTTAAAATGCTCTCATAAAGTTGTACGTTGGTGTCTCCAAGAAGCAGCCCTAAGTCAAGGAGTTGCATGTAAGGGATTTATTATGAAAGGGTTTTCAGAAGGAACCCCCAAGGGAGTAGGGGAAACAAAAGAGGAAACTGGAGTAGATCAAGCAAAGGTGCAATTTTACCCAAACACAGCCTGATCCTGAAAGCATGTTATACCAGACCATCCTCAGAGGATTGCAGATTCCAAGCATGCAGAAGATGGGTAATGAATACATCAAGCTTAGAAGGGAATCTGCAGCAATTTGGATGGAGTACCACCAGTGTCCCCTGCACTCAAATGCTCACATCAAGACTGGAGAGCTTTGTTAGAGGTTGGTTTCTGTGAAATTGTCCAAGTTTTTCATAACTCATTCTTTATTGGGCCCTTAAGAATAGTACTACAAAGGAAAACATGACTGTGGAGTCAGAGACCCTAGGCTTGAATCCTAATCCTGTTATTTACTAGTAAGGAGGAAATGCCTGGCCTAGAATAAATTGCTCTATCCGAAAATACACTCATGTACAAATGAGCAGTGCCCCTTCATAGGTACATCTGCTTCTTGTAAAGTTTGAAATTTGGAACTTTTCCATCTTAAGTCATTTCAACCTTAGTTTTGACTTCCCTTCTCCAGGGTTTTTTTTTTTTTTTTCAAACTTACATCTTATTGCAAAATAATGGGATTTAACCCAATTTAAAGGGATTCCTGACATCAGAGAAATGGTCATGGCATGCTTATTTGTGGAAACAGAAATTCTTTCATCCTCCCAGCGTCCTCTGTACAGCTGGTTCTGCCCCTTCAGCCGGCCCACAATGCTGGCCCCTTTTCGTACCCCCTTGGAAGAGAACTCTCCAAGGAAGACTAAAGTCAAAGACAAGTTACAAGAAGATGCTGCATTTACTTTCATGTTTTTCTAATCAAGTTCCTGATCTACAATTATTAGTTTGTTTACTTTCCTCCTTCCTGAAGCTGATTTTAGTTTTCCCACTGCATTCCCAGATCCCAGGGTATTTGGCAGTTGAGTCCAAGAGGCTCTGCCAATAACCTGTCATTTGGGTCAGGATCCAGGTTACCTCTTGGACCTCTCTGCTGAAGCCCTCCATATGTACCCTGGTGATTTTGGAAGGAAGGTAAATGGCCATCTGGGAACCAGGCAACCAAATGGAAGGGTCTGGCTCTTCTAGGTCTTGTATAAGTGAGACTCTTATACCGGAGTCAGTCATTAGCTCAGCAGGTCAAGAGATTCTGCCAACTGCAAAATGTTAGGCTTAACAATCTTTCAATCATAGGATATTATAGCTGGAAGGGGCTTTAGAGATCATCTTTTCCAATGTATTCATTTCAGAGAAAAATAGACTGAAGTGCACATAGCTTAAATGTTTTTCTCATGATCACACAGTACACAGAGCTAGGACCACCCTTCTGTGATGCCAGTGGTTACCAAACTTTTATTTATTAACATTATAATCTTTGTCTTGAACAAAATCATGCTGTTAATTATTCTGGCTGGAGCTAATCTGTATAAAGTGGGGAACGGCGAAACGGGAAACTTGTCTGCATCCCTTTCTCCTTTTTGCAGCTGTGTGCCCAACCCCCCCAACTAACATACATACAACAAACAAAACCTCTGGTGGCCTGTAGAGACCTTATATCTCTTTATAATATTGTTTAGAAACTCCTGCATTCAACATATGTTTCCAGCTTGGAATGGCCCCTTCAAAAAGAGAAGCCCTGACCCCACAGGTCAATGCCAGGATTGGGTTCAGAACCTGGAGGGAGGATAAGGGAAGCAGGAGAAAGAACCAAGTAGTGGCCAATTTGAGCGCAGCTTTTCCAGGCCAAGAAGATGGAGTCCAGGAAATAGTCTGCAAGGCCAGTCGGGAGTGGCTGAAGTCAGGATGCTGAAACAAGGGTCAGGAGCTGGGTGGGAGCTATACGGAAGAAAAGGTAGAGGAATTGTATTAGTTTTCTGTTGCAGATTTTTAATAATTTGAACAAAATTATTACAGTTGCTCAAATTACTACAAACTTAGTGGCTTAAAACAGTACAAGTTTATTATATCAACATTTCTGTAGGTCAAAAGTCTGAGCATCTCTGCTCAGGGCTTCCCAAGGCTTAAATCATGTCATTGGCCAGGTTGAGTTCCTTTCTGGAGCTCAGGGTCCTCTTCCAATCCCATGTGCTTGTTGGCAGAATTCAGTACCTTGTGGTTGTAGAACTGATATTTTTTGCTTTCTTGCTGGCTACCAGCCAGGGGCTACTCTCAGTAACTAGAGATCCCCTGCTGTCCCCTGCATGGGACATGGCCCTCTCTACAAAAGGGTAGTTTTCTTAAACTTCCTTAAGATCACCAAGAGAGTATGTCTTTGACATTCTACCTTCATTGAAAGTACTCGACTGATTAGGTCAGGCTTACCCAGAAAAATCTCTTTTTGATTAACTCAAAGTCAGCTTATTGGTAACCTAAAACTGAGAATGACAATCCCATCATTCATATTCACAAATCTCTCCCATACTCAAGGGGAGGGGATTATACAGGGTGTGTATATCGGAGAGTAGGAATCCTGGGGCCATTTTAGAATTCTGCCTACAACAAGAACAAAGCAAGGGAAAATAAGGACGTAACTTCTGGCTTTGAATCCAGGCCCTACCACATAGAACCTGTAAGACCTGGATTAGGAAACTATCTCTAAATCTCCTTTATTTCTTACCAGTTAAATGGGACTAGTAATTATACTTATATCTGGAGTTATGGTACAGACTCAATAGAATTATATGCCAAAATTCATGGATAAGTGCCTGGTCTAGGACCATTGCTTAATGAATACCAGCTTTTTAAACAGGTGGTCCATGGCTGGCCTTCTATAAACCATCAGTACTCTGGTGGATGTATTGGCTTAAGCGTCCAGGATCAGGGCAGAAATCGGAGGTCATAAAGCAGCTCAGAACCTTGTTGAGAGAATATGACTTCCAGGGCTGGCATTCCTAATGCCTCACGAAATCCTCAAAAGGAAGCATCAAGTCCTTGTCTGATGGCTTGTCCTGGGTGGATGCCATACGGAGCTTAGGGGCAAAGAAAAAGATGAAGACTCAGCCCCAAGCCAAAGAGGGAACATCAGAGTTGGCTCGAGTTTCTTGATGACACGAGGTTTGAGTTGAAACCTGAAGGCAGGTAGGATTTGGATTTTCAGAGAGGCAGGAGGAAAGTGTTCTTGATAATTAATGAAAAGCCCCAGTGTAGCACTTGGCCTGTCTCATGCATTGAAGAACGGCTTGTTCTTCTCTTCTCACACTTTGGGAGCAAGTAACTAACATATATTCTGTCAAGCTCTTATCTCATTTTAAAAATTAATTAAAACCTAATTATCTCATTTAATATCCATTAAGCCTGTCCATACTCTCTAAAGTGTACGCATCATAGTTAACAAAGTGTAAATGGAGACCCAGCATATCAACAACTGTCACCTCATTTCTCCAAACTGAAAGTATGTGTCTTTCTTACATTGATTCAAGGCTGTGTGTTAATTCAGTGGGGAGGATGAAGGATAATCCTAATGGGTGTGATGCCTGAAGCCGCTTAACAGTGGGCCTATGTGCACTTCAAATGTAGAGGAAAGCATTCAAGTGTTTGTAAAGTCCAGTAAGCCGTGTACATTTCCATTTTTGGCATAAAATTCAACTGCACAACTTTGCAGGTATCTTGCTAACTCACTTCCCATCCCACAAATGTACCTGGATGTGAGAATTTCCAGGTGCTTGCTTTCTTTAGCTATCTGTGCTATTAAAGTTAATTAAAAAGTTAACTGTAAGTGCGATGCCTTTTTTGAGAATGCTGCAGCTGTTTGAGCCAGTTATAAAAGATCTGTAAAACATTCTCAAGGGATAGATGGAGAATTTTCTTCAACTAGGTAATTTATAGTTCTGTTTGGTTCCTACTAGATGTCACGTATTCACAAAAAAAGTGACAATAGCGTCAGCTTCAGCCTTATAATTAGTGCATAACTGAAAACATCTTGGAAACAAAGAGCCATCAGAAGATTTTCAGTGAGACTTTGTAGGTACATGAACCATTTCCTTAGGAAGAGTTAGCATGGAAGCATCAGTAGTCACTAATAGGCTTTGTCTCCTCTGAAGGTCCAGTGGGGTCAATCAGACAACTGTGAGCAACCGTTACTGGTGAGAGGAGGCAGGGGAGGCTTCCAGGAGGAGACAGCACTTGAACTGAGTCTTTAAAGGATGGGTAGAAGCCAGATAAAATGGAAGATGATCCTGGGACAACTCATTCCACACAGGAAGATCAATGTGAACACAAGTGCTCAGGCAAGAGATACAGTGTAAGGGGGAACTTCAGCAGTTCAGGGTTGTTGGAGGCTGACCAGTGAGGAAGTGAGAAAGGGGTGGAGGGAGGTGAGGCCAAAGAAAGAGAAAAGGGTGAGATAGATCATGACTGACCTGCTGGGTGACTTTAAGGGGTCCAGACCTTAGCTGTGTGGGTGGGGAATGACTGAAGAGTTTTGGGCAGGGCTGTGTTAAAAGTAGAACTGCTTTTTTTAAAAATTTTTATGGGAGTCTAGTTGATTTACAGTGTTGTGCTAGTTTCAGGTGTACAACAAAGTGAATCAGTTATACATATTCATTTATCCACTCTTTTTTTAGAGTCTTTTCCCATATAGGCTATTACAGAGTATTGAGTAGAGTTCCCTGTGCTATACAGGAGGTCCTTATTACTTATCTATTTTATACATAGTAGTGTGTATATGTCAATCCCAATCTCCCAATTTATCCCTGCCCCCTGTATCCCTAGTAACCATAAGCTTGTTTTCTACATCTGTGACTCTACTTCTGTTATTTAAAGAAGTTCATTTGTACCCTTTCTTTAGATTCCACATATAAGTGATATCATATGATATTTGTCTTTCTCTGTCTGACTTCACTCAGTATGACAATCTCTAGGTCCATCCATGTTGCTGCAAATGGCATTATTTTGTTCTTTTTTATGACTGAGTAATATTCCACTGTATATACGCACCACATCTTCTTTATCCATTCCTCTGTTGATGGACATTTAGGTTGATTCCATGTCCTGGCTATTGTAAATAGTGCTGCAATGAACATAAGGTTGCATGTATCTTTTTGAATTATGGTTTTCTCTGGGTATATGCTTAGGAGTGGGATTGCTGGGTCATATGGTATCTCTATTTTTAGGTTTTTAAGGAACTTATGGAAGTTCCTTAAACACAGTAACAGTATGGACTGTTCTCCATAGTGGCTGTATCAATTTACATTCCCACCAACAGTGTAAGAGTGTTCCCTTTTCTTCACACCCTCTCCAGCATTTGGGTCCTGAGTAGTATCTACCTTACACACCTAATGTGTGGGAAGGGATTTAAAGGGCAAGCCTGGAAGAAGGAGGCCAATTAGGAGGCAGTGGAAGTAATTTAGGCCAGGGATGAGGAAGTCCTAAGGAGGTCTAACGTGGGAGGGATGGACAAGAGTTAAAACATAGCTTTTTCACTTATTTCCCTCTCGGGGAAAGGACTATAGCATACCAGTTACAAAAATGGGTGCAGAAACCTGTTTGCCCCAGTTCAAGTCTTAGCTCCATTACTACCTATGTGATCTGTGCAAACTTCTCAGCCTCTTAGTACTATAGTTTCCTGCTCTGTAAAATAAGGATGAGATTATAATAAGATCACATCTGTTAATACATGTAAAAGCACTCAGAATAGTAAGAAGATCATAAATCTTCAATATATGTTAATGATTGTTAGGATAGAGTTTAGCCTAGGAACTTACAGTTCCCAGTTAGACTCCATGAGCTGGAATCCTGGGCCAGATACTTGTTAGGTTACCATGGCAAGTTAACCACTTGGCACCTCAGTTTCTCCATCTGTTAATGTTGATAACAATAATATCTACCTCCTAGGGTTTCTGTAAGGATTAAACATGGAAATATGTGTAAAGCACTTAGGAAGTACCTGATATGTAATAAATGCCAATTACTTTTTTCAGTAAATATATTTTTTATTCATTTCATTTTATTTTTTTTATTAGGGTATAGTTGCTTTACACCACTGTGTCAGTGTATGTCAGCCATATGTATACATATATCCCCTCTTTTTGTGGATTTCCTTCCCATTTACGTCACCATAGAGCACCAACTAAAGTTCTCTGTGCTATATAATAGGTTCTCATTAGTTATCTATTTTATACATAGTAGTGTATATATGTCAATCCCAATCTCCCAATTCATCCCACCACCACCCCCTATCCCCCCTTGGAATCCATATGTTTGTTCTCTACATCTGTGTCTCTATTTCTCCTTTGCAAATAAGATCATCTATATTATTTTTCTAGATTCCACATATATGTGTTAATATACAATATTTGTTTTTCTCTTTCTGACTTGCTTCATTCTTTATGACAGTTTCTAGGTCCATCAATGTCTCTGCAAATGACACAATTTCATTCCTTTTTATGTCTGAGTAATATTCCATAGTATGTATGTACCACATCTTCTTTATCCATCCCTTTGTTGATAGACATTTAGGTTGCTTCCATGTCCTGGCTATTGTAAATTGTGACACAATGAATATTGGGTACGTGTATCTTTTAGAACTATGGTTTTCTCTGGGTATACGCCCAGGAGTGGGATTGCTGGGTTATATGGTAGTTCTATTTTTAGTTTTTAAAGGAACCTCCATAATATTCTCCATAGTGGCTGTATCAATTTACATTCCCACCAACGGTTTAAGAGGGTTCGCTTTTCTCCACACCCTCTCCAGCATTTATCCTTTGTAGATTGTTTGATGATGGCCATTCTGATCAGTGTGAGGTGATACCTCGCTGTAGTTTTAATTTGCATTTTTCTAATGATTAGTGATGCTGAGCATCTTTTCATGTGTTTGTTGGCTATCTGTATGTCTTCTTTGGAGAAATGTCTATTTAGGTCTTCTGCCCATTTTTTGATTGGGTTGTTTGTTTTTTTGATATTGTATGGAAACACTAAAGACTCTGAAGAGCCAAAGCAATCTTGAGAAAGAAAAATGGAGCTGGAGGAATCAGGCTCCCTGACTTCAGACTATACTACAAAGCTAAAGTCATAAGGACAGTATGGTACTGGCACAAAAACAGAAATATAGATCAATGGAACAGGATAGAAAGCCCAGAGATAAACCCACACACCTATGGTCACCTAATCTATGGCAAAAGAGGTGAGAATATACAATGGAGAAAAGACAGCCTCTTCAATAAGTAGTGCTGGGATAACTGGACAGCTACATGTAAAAGAATGAAATTAGAACACTCCCTAACACCATACACAAAAATAAACTCAAAATGGATTAAAGACCTAAATGTAAGGCCAGACAGCATAAAACTCTTAGAGGAACACATAGGCAGAACACTCTTTGACATAAATCATAGCAAGACCTTTTTTGACCCTCCTCCTAGAGTAATCAAAACAAAAACAAAAATAAACAGATGGGACCTAATGAAACTTAAAAGCTTTTGCACAGCAAAGGAAACCATTAACAAGACAAAAAGACCACCCTCAGAATGGGAAAAAAACATATTTGCAAATGAGGCAACTGACAAAGGATTTATCTCCAAAATATACAAACAGCTCATGCAGCCCAATGACTTTTTTTAATCATCATCATCATCATCTAGGCAACTCTTTAATTCCATCCTTTTAATTTTTTTGGTGGTATTAGATTGAGAATCGTTGTTTACTAACTGTGTAAACTGAAATATTCCCCACATACTTTTTCTTGTGTGTATTTAAGAGTTCTCATAATATAAAACTGCTTTGCCTGCTAAATTAGCCTTAATGTTTCAAGAAAAAAAATCTATAACAAGTTTAGTAATCTTATAATTTTGTAGCACCTCTGGCCCATAAGAGAGGGAGGTGAAGGTAAAAGTGCTAATGTTTTCTTAATTTTGGCCAAAGTTTTATTGAAAAATATCACTTGGCTCTGGTATTCACACAATTTATTTTGTAGGAAATGTCATTGCTGTCCTCCAGTAGGCTTGTTTACTGCCAGGAAGTGAGGAACAGCCTGGAATTTGGCATTTGGGCTGCGTCTTCAAATTTTAATGGAAAGCGCTCAATTTATTTCAACTCACATCCCTTATTCAGGCAATGTTAAGCATCTACTGGGTTGCCAGTTCTGGGCTAAGGGCTATGAAGGTAGAAAGGAATTTGACTCGAAGAGCTTGCTATCTAGGTAGGAAGACCCAACTAACAGTGATGGGGCGATGAATGAGCACCATTTCTTGTGAGCAACAGTAGAGGTGCTACCATTGCTCAGAGCTGGGGGGACAGCACTTTCATGCACCCTAGAGAGAGCCAGACCTGGGTCGGTCTTGGCAACAAAGGCTTCTGTGACTTCAGAAAAGAGATGTCCCATCTGGTGGCCTCAGTTTTATTTTCAGTAAAATGAGAGTGGCACTAAAAGATATCTAAGTCCACTCCCAATTTTTACACTTGCTGATTAAATGTGAGTTGGGGATTTTCTAGAAGCTTTCTAAAGAAGTGAGACTTAAGGGTATGCGAATTTTTGTTTGAAAGATTCATATCTTTACCTCACAAAATATAAACTTTCCCTGTTCTCTATTTTATCTCTGGATCAACTCTGATCAGACCACAAATGCTATGTTCTCTATGGAATAGATTAACTTGAATTGAGCAATAGGAGTTACGTTAAGAAACTCAAGATTACATTTATGGTGGGAAGTGGGGGAGAAAACCATTGACCTCTTCACACTGACTTCCTTCCATGAAAAAACATTCCCCTTAGGCATGATATGTGTCTTTCTTGCTGTCAATGACAAAGATGTAGATAACATGCTTCCCCTTGACTTTGCACTCCCGGAAGCTCAGGGCCAGACTGGTGACTCAGCATGCTCATGGATGACACATCCACATTTTAATGTTCCTGTTTACTTTCATTTCTCTGATCTTTATTTTTGCCTTTGGTGTTTTTCCATGTTATTTTGCATATGCCTCTGATCCACCTTTAATTATCTGTGGATCAGACTAAGCAGCAGTGTGTGGTAAACAGAAGGCTTAGGTGCCAACCACAGAGTCTGTGCTCAGTGACTCTTCACTCTTCTATGATAAAAATAGCGCCCTACATGGGGACCGCCCTGGTGGTCCAGTGGTTAAGACTTCACCTTCCAATGCAGGAGGTGTGGGTTTGATCCCCGGTCTGGGAGCTACAATCCCACATGCCTCGCAACCAAAAAACCAAAAACATAAAACAGAAGCAGTATTGTAACAAATTTTAAAAAGACTTAAAAAATGGTCCACATCAAGAAAAACCTTAAAAAAAAAATAAAATAGCACCCCACATGAGTATAACACATTTCAATTTACAAAGCTCCTCGAATTGTCATTACTACCTTGTGAAGTGCATGGGGGAGGTATTTATTTTCCTCATTCTTCAGATGCAAAAACTGAGGTTTGGGGGAGGTCAAGTGATTTGCTGCACGTTGCTTTGGGTTACTGGAGTGTAGGGTCTGGGTTTAGGAACAGGCTTTAGTTGGGGCATTTGTCAGGCAAGGTCCAGCAAGAGAAGGCTTTCTGGCCCTATTCCCTCATTAGCCCTCAGAGAGGTGTGCTGAGGCCAGAGCAATGTTGACACAATGCAGGAGGATCCTAGGGATGGGACATTGTCCTGCTGATGCTCTCTTCTTATGGAATAAGTGTGGAGTAATGTTCTGTAGGGAAATTGACATATGGGACTCAGGAAAATAGGCAGACTGAACATAGATGTCTTCTGTTTAAGGGAGTGTTGGGAGATGCCAGCTGCTTGGCACCTGAAAACCTTAGGGCCCCCAGGTTTTGGAAGCCACATTCAGCGTAGCTTGGGGGAGCCCAGGCCCCTAGGAAGATGTGGTCCCTCCTCCTAGGAGAATGGGTGCCATTAGGTCCACCTAGCTTATTGATGGGCGATGCACAAGACATACTAGCCCAATTATTGGATAGGCCTTCTTGTCTCCACATATGGGTAATAGGGTAATAGCTCCTGGACTGGAAGCCAGGCCTTCCGACTTTAGATACACTCTTCTCTCCACTATCACAATACTTTGGTTATAGGGCTGGGGCTATACAGGCCTGAAGAACAGTATCTCCCACGGAGCTTCTCAGGACAGAAATAATGATTTCCTCCGTTCTGCTCATTGCACTGAATCTTTTATTAGATTTATTGACCCACCTGTATTTCTTCCCCCTCCATCCCTGATGACTCTATTGTGAGTCTCTACAGGGCAATATCTATGTCCTATTAATTTTAGTAGCTTGCAAGGTTTAGTTTATGACACACGATAGACACTCAATAAAAAAATATTTAGCTTCTGAATTCAATAACTCCCTGTTAACTTTGTAATGAATTCCTTGGTATGCTTAAAGGATTTTTTTTGTGTGTCCAGTTACTCACTGACTTTTCTTACCAAAAAACTCACAAAACTGGATATATCTTGTTGATTATTGAGACCTATTTAGATGCCCTTCCAATTATCTCTCTATTTCCTCCTACTTCACACCTCATCATCTTTCACTTGAAATATTATACTATTATCTTAAATTTCCTTATTTATTTATCTTTCTCCTATTCCAAATGTTTCTATCTTTCACCTTGCTTCCCACTCCTACTGACCTACCTGTCAAACCCTAAACACATCTGATGGAGTGTCCCCAGTCCTTCTTCAAGGCTCAACTCAACAATCAAGGTGCCTTCACCTTGTATACCATGCCTGCCAATGGTTTTCTAGGTTATCTCCTAGGAGGAAGCATGAGCTTTAGTTTTTGCTTCTGTATGTCTTCTGTAAAATTGGTCATATCCCCTGCAATTTATCGATGATCATTCGTTATAATGGCATTTGGGTCATCAAAAATAAATTGACTTTTAGGCAAGAAATCTGAGAAAGAATAACTTTTAGGGTTCAGTGCAAGAATATAGGGTTATTATGGTGTAAGAGTTACAAAATAAAACAGTAGCATTTGTAATCCTGGAGCTAATCCTGAACTTCTGCTAAATGTTCATGTGTGTCTCCACCACCCTGTTTCCATTATGCTCTCTGTGTCCAAAGCAGAGGCTTCTGCTCTGCATGTTCTTTATCAAATCCACTCACAGAAATGAATCTGCTCATGGTTATTTATATCTTTGTTAGCAAAAAGCCACTATGTTGTCTTTCCGGAGACACTTGCATTTTAGTCTCATCCTCATCAAAGAAGGAAAGGCTTTGGTGGCTACTCATAAAATCATTGCAAAACTCAATGAGTAAGTACAGAAGTTCATATGAAAAGCCACAGTTTTTGTTTTGGGTATCCAGTCATTCACTGGGAATTAAACTAATAAGCACCTGCAATATTCATTCTTCCTCTTTTATGCCTGCTGAACTGTACATAAATCCTCAAGTGCATCGGATTGGGCCAATCTAAAAGCAGAAATATAATGTAAAATCACAGTTTAGATCCTTCTTCCAGGATAAATTTTACCTTCTCTACTAACATCGGTTCTATGGTTTGAAGGCTTTTGTTTAGAGTGATTGTGAAGCCATATCTAGGCAACATGGGCAAGATGCTGGGGTTGTTAATTTGTCTGCCATGATCATAGGTAAGTGCAAAGCATACCTCCTGTATCTGGTACAGCTTCTTTCCAGTACAGGGGGCACCATTTCAAACAGGTGGTACTCTTACCACTTTCTTAACACATCTATGGGCCAAGACTCTCTATTTTATACCATGAGCTTATGGCCTTGTATATTGACAAAATATATATTATTGTCAAAATTCTTAAAGCTCTTCTGCCCATTTTTTGTTTGGGTTGTTTGGAATTTTGATATTGAGTTGTATGAGATGTTTGTATGTTTTGGATATTAACCCCTTGTCAGTTGCATCGTTTGCAAATATTTTCTCACATTCCATAGGTCGTCTTTTCTTTTTGTTGATGGTTTCCTTTGCTTTGCAAAAGCATTTAAGTTTAATTAGGCCCCATTTTTATTTTTGCTTTTATTTATCTTTCCTTGGGAGATTGATCTAAGAAAATGTTGCTATGATTTATGTCTGCAAATGTTTTGCCTATGTTATCTTCTGGTAGAAGTCCTAAATAGACACTTCCCCAAAGAAGGCATATGGATGGCCAACAGGCACATGAAAACTTGTTCAACATCACTAATTATTAGAGAAATTCAAATCAAAACTACAATGAGGTATCACCTCACATCAGTCAGAATGGCTATCATCAAAAAGTCTACAAATAATAAATGCTAGAGAGGGTGTGAGAAAGGGGAACCCTCCTACACTGTTGGAGGGGATATAAATTGGTGCAGCCACTATTAAAAACAGTATGGAGATTCCTTAAAAAATTAAAAATAGAGCTACCATATGATCCAGCAATCTCATTCCTGGGCATATATCCCAAAAAGATGAAAACTCTAATTTGAAAAGATACATGCACCCCAATGTTCATAGCAGCACTCTTTACAACAGCTAGGACATGGAAACAAACCAAGTGTCCACTGACAGATGAATGGATAAAGAAGGTGTGGTACATATATACAATGGAACATTACTCAGCCATAAAAATAGTGAAGTATTGCCATTTGCAGCAACATGGATGGACCTAGAGGATATCATACTAAGCGAAGTAAGTCAGATAGAGAAAGACAAATATCATATATCACATTTTTAAATCTAAAAAATAATACAAATGAATCTATATACAGAACAGAAACAGAATCACAAACATAGAAAACAAACTTATGGCTACCGGAGGGGAAAGGGTAGGGGTAGGGGATAAATTAGGAGTATGGGATTACAGATACAAACCACTATACATAAAATAGATAAGCAACAAGGATTTACTGTATAGTGCAGGGAACTATATTCAATATCTTGTAATAACCTCTAATGAAAAAAATGTATATATCACTGAACCACTTTGCTGTACACCTGAAGCTATCATAATATTGTAAATCAACTATATGTTAATTTGAAAAAAATTAAAACTCAAAATGGGAACATACTGGACAAAATCTTAGTAAGGATTAAAAGGAGAGCTGGTCAGTTGTTTTCTGTAGTTTGCTCAACCTAGTAGGGGATAGAGTACTAGATCCTTAATACAAATTACAGAATTGTTACCAAGGTCAAATTTAATAGTGATAGTGTATTTCAGCTTCTCCTATACCAACTGTATATCCATAGCTTTTAGAAATATAACATATACTACAGTCTAGAATGATTTTACCAAAACGGCTATGTTGAAGAGTAGGTAGGAAATCATAATTGTGGCTTTTGTTCTGGATTTAATTCTCATCTGTTAGGTAATGTTAGAATTAAAGATAAATAAAGGGACTTGGAAAAATCTGACCATAACCTTTTGGAGTTCTTAATAATGAAGAAAAGGAAAATAGGACATGGAACCATATGTACAGGAAGGAGAGTTCACAAAAGCAAGTTTAAAGTAAAAGTTCAAAGAAAAAAAATGGGCATAATTCCATGACTGAGGCTGTGTAGGTTTGAAATATAAACTTTTGGACTACATTGCTGCAAAGAGTTTGAATGAGTGAAAACAGGGTGGGCATTCTCTGATGAGCTTCTAGGGCATGTATAGAAGATGAGAAATTGTTCTTTTCAGCTAAGACTCAGGGTAAATTTTAAAGTTGCCTTTAATTCTGAATGCCATTTTGGAGTGACCTGGTTTATCGTATACATACTTTCTGCTTTGGCACATATACATGACTATAAATATTTATCTTGGTCCTTTTCCCCTTTGTTTGTTTTTTTCTCCTCTAAAAATCACTGTATTTGTTCATCTATGCTAGAGTTTCTTAACCTTTTTAAAAAATTATTATTCATTATTGTCCCCCTTAGTAACCTTTTTAAGACTTTTTTTCTTAGTTACCTCCTACATATGATGTTAATACCACAGATATTCTGTATATCTGTTTATACACTGTGGAAGGCCATGTACCTTTCTAATATCTGATATTTGATACTTTTTTGCTCCCATCCCATCAGGAAGCAATTCTTGTCCCCTTGAGAAATGCATGACTTATGCTGCAACTGTTTTCCTCTGAGGACAATACATAGATTTGAGCTATTTTGGGGTCATTTTTCTCTTTCCCTTACATTTTCTTTCTTAACTCCCTTGTTTACATAAGAGGATATGCCCACAAGTGCTGCTTTGTTGATTAGTTGAAGATGCATCCCTTGCATTGCAGTATCCTCTGGTACTTCATATGATCCCTTCTGCATAACTATGGACACCCCCTTAGCTCTTCTTTCAGGAACATAAATGTAAAGTAGATTGAAAAAAATACCATCTGGCTTCTCCTCTTCCTTCAGTTTTATTCCCAACACTTAATTCTAAGAGATATAGCCCAGGTTTCTTTCTTTATTTTTCAGAAGATTGCAGTTGTTTAGCTGTGCTTTAGCAACTGTTGGTGAGCTCATTCTTGCAGATTCTCTGTACCACCACAAGTATACATTCCAGGAAGACAAGAATTCCTATGAGATACTATATCAGTTTTGCATATGATTTCTTCCGTTTTCCTCAAGAGGGATTCCTTGGCCACTGCACAAATTTGTATTTCTTTTATTGAATCTGTGGTTGTGTATCTGTCAGGATAAGTTAGGTTGTGCTGAATTAACAAAACACCCTCCAAAATCTCAGTTCCATAATGTCCAAAATTGCTTCTCATACCTGAAAGGGAAAGAAAGTCTTAGAGGATCTCACTTTTAGCACAGAAGTAACACTTATAACTTCCTTTCTCAACTCATTAGTCAGAGCTAATCACATGGCCCCCCAACCACAAGAAAGGAGGCACTGCAATCCTACTATGCTCTGAAAGAAGAGAGAAGTCAGATCTTGGTGAGCAGAACTAATGAATACCTAATATACAAATCAATTTTCACTGCAAAGTAAAGGAACTGTTGCAGTGGAGGATTTCTGGACTGAATGTCAATATTATGACATAGTGTGCGTGTGTTTTGTGTTTGGTAATTGCAATCATTGTTGCTTTTGTTGTGGTCATCCATTTACAATGCTTGGTGTCAGTTTATCTCTTGTAAAAATAAAATACAGTGTGTGTGTGTGGAAAAAAAAAAAAAAAAAAAGAACTAATGAGTACCCTAAGGTGGTGCTAGGACTTCTCTATTTCCTGGATTTTTTTCCTCCATACATAGATGGGTGCTTCTTCTTCAGTATTTATAATTTATTTATAATTATTCCATAATACAAAGCTACCTTCCCCCTCTCTTCCCCTGAATCACATTCTTTTTCTCATCAACTACTGGCCACTTGATCTTAATTTCTCTCTACTTCTTCATAATCCTTATTTTTGTTTTGTTTGTTTGTTGTGAATTTATACTTGATTTCCCAGCCAAATTGTGAATTTCTGGCCCATTTCAATACTCACTCTGTTAGGTGAGTGGTTTATGGAGAGAAGGGCCTCAAGTCCTTTGATTTTTCCTTTTGCAGGGAGATTTGTAGCACACATTCTTAGGGGAACTAAAAGTCTTGAAGTATATGAAATGAATCTCATGGTACCTATAATTTCTAGGTGAACTGACATTCTTTTTGTTATTTCCACTTGGAAACTGCTCTTTTTCAGGCCCATTCTTATGAGTTTCAAATAGGATTCTGCCCCCGCCCCCCCCCCCCCCCCCCCAGAATTCTACCAGCTGCTCCTCTCATCACCAAGAGGATGCCCAGCTCTGTTCCTTTCTGATAGTAATTTCTCTTCATGTGTCTCAGGGCTTCCAATATTAAAAAAAAAAGAGATAAGATGATAAATTAATGGCTAATGGGAAAGAACAAAAGGAAGATTTTGACAGTCTCCTCTTTTATACCTTTGGATGGGTCAGAAAAGGGTAATAGTACTTCTGACTCAGAAGCTAAAGCTGAGATTCAAAAAGGAGTACCAAGGCTTACATAACTTTTTGATACCTCAATAATATTATTGCCTCTGTATTTCTCTAGAAACTGATTATTTCAACTGCCAAGGGCTGACGTTGGAATCTTTTTCTCTTGAGCTGCATTAGTGTAAGAAAGCATTTATCCCTCTCTAATTCTGAAAAGAAACTTTTGTTATGTGTTCTTTAAATTTGAAATGTGTTTTGCATTATTCATCCCATGAGCTCAGATTTGTAAAGAGACATAGAAACTGAAGACCTAATTTACTCCTTGTTCTGCTTTGTGGAAAACAAAGCAGAAAAGGATAGGGGCTTCCCTGGTGGCGCAGCGGTTGAGAGTCTGCCTGCCGATGCAGGGAACGCCGGTTCGTGTCCCGGTCTGGGAGGATCCCACATGCTGCGGAGTGGCTGGGCCTGTGAGCCATGGCTGCTGAGCCTGTGCTCCACAACGGGAGAGGCCACAAGAGTGAGAGGCCCGCGTACCGCAAAAAAAAAAAAAAAAAAAAAAAAAGGATAATAGCCAAGGTCTGATGGCTTCAGACAAAATCAGTTGAGACTTCCGATTCCATATGAATGGCAAAAGCCTCAACATCACTGAAATGCACCTTTATTTATTTCTTCTTTATAGTCGGGCACAAACACATTCCTAAATCCAGATAAAAGGAATCAAATTTGACTTTTTTTTTCTAAAATCTGGGTGTGTTTTCTCTTTACTCACCATACTTTGCACTTTTCTCTGTTTTCTTTCTCCTCCTCCTTCTCACGGTGCTTCTTTCAGATCAGGTGTTTGGATGATGGTCTTCTCATTAGAAACAGCCAATGGGATTCATCACCCAGAGCACTCTCCACGAGGCAGAGTGACAGCCACCTTAGTGGAACCTGTCTGGGGCAGGAGGGGGGGTTTGCCTTTCTGCCCCTAACAAAGACGTAGTCAGGAAAGCACTGTTTCCACACTGAGCTGATTAGCTTTTATGCATCCCTTTTTTATTCCTTTTTGCGGTACGTGGGCCTCTCACTGTTGTGGCCTCTCCCGTTGCAGAGCACAGGCTCCGGACGCGCAGGCTCAGCGGCCACGGCTCACGGGCCCAGCCGCTCCGCGGCATGTGGGATCCTCCCGGACCGGGACACGAACCGGCGTTCCCTGCATCGGCAGGCAGACTCTCAACCACTGCGCCACCAGGGAAGCCCTGCATCGCCTTTTGATCACTTGAGGCAATGAATATCTGAGCAACATTAGAGTATTCTCACAGAGCAGGAGCAGAGAAGGTTGGACAGAAAGGGGGTTGGACGCCTGTTTGAAAGATGCATTTTAGGTAAAGGAAGCAAGGGCTACATGACCTAGACACAGACGTGGCTCCCTTTACCATTTTGTCTCAGCTGTGCCCCTGTGGTGAGGGCAAGGTGGCTCTCTGCTGTGAGCCTCCGGCTTGCCCCACCCCTTAAAGCTAGTCCTCTGGTCCTAACAGCACTTCAAGGATGTCCATGATTAACTCTGCCCGACTGGAGTAGGTCATTTGTCACATAAAACTGAGCAAGTGACGGGCACTGAGTGAACATCAGCTTTCCTTTCTCAGGGACCTGTGAACTTTTCCCCTGTTAGCTAAAAGCTGAAAACTACTCGTCTTTAATGAGGAGTTAGTTTATAGGACTAACCATGTTTAGTTCCAATCATGCATGTTTAGTTTCCTCTGCTGTCTTTGAAAGTTGCCTGCCAAGGACAGAATTTGGTCTCAAGTGAGCAAGAAATACAGACAAATTAGGTGCCAGATTCCACTTGTCTAAAAATGGTAAATTAATAGTCCTTACCAAATGGTATTCTTTTTACTTGAGTTAAGGCATAACTGAAATTTTCTCTTCCATGGAAAAGCAGGAAACGTTTTTATTTCTTTGCTTCATTCCTCTCTTGACGGGTATGCTAAGTTTTGTTTTCAGTAGAAAACTCCGGTTCTAATTGCTCTCTTTCTCTCAAGCCAGCCCCTCCCTAGAAAACAATGCTCCCTTTAGTCTGAAGTTAAAAAGGAAAACAACTTGGTACTGCTCAGAAAGGTAAAGGGAGATGGATGGGAATATTTGTTTCTGACCTTCAGCAAAAGAATTCCGTTAATTAGGCACGATAAATTCGTTTTCTGCGAATGGGAGAGCATAAATGTTTTCCATCAGGATGGCGAAAGCATTTGCACCCAAAACATGAAACACGGAAAATAAATCGATCAAATTAATTTCTAGCTGTCAGCCCTGGAGGCTTATTTCCCATCGGCCACATCAGGAGGCAAAGGAGCAGCTCACTTGGAATGATTGGGGGAAGGTGGGGACCACCAAAGATTCGCGTATCAGTGCTGGTGCACGCACCTTTCTTTCATCCTTCCTGTCAAGAATTTGCTTTGTCTGTAATCACAATCATCTACTGCTGCCATGGAGAGAATGGGTAAGGTGCCCTGGGGCCCAGGGGCTCACTGACCTGCTGCCCCAGTCCTTAAAATTTCTGACAGCAGTTATTCCTTTGAGGTAAATAATGACAGGATTACCCACAGGCACCTGTTCATCCTCTAACTGGTCAGTCATAGGGCAAAGAAAAGCCTCCTAGGAAATGGGTGATGTCAAGTAAGTTTTGTTGAGAAAATGTCTCTAGCTGAGAGTAGCATAGGGGAATCCTGCCACAAAAGGCCACTTGGTGCAAGCCTTGTGTCCCATGACCCCAATGTATTAAGAAGGATGGGAGGTTTACGCTTTGCATTAACACTGAATCACTTTCTGGATGATATTTGTCTTACTCTTTGTTGCCTAAAATTGGTTCTGGATAGCTACTTTACTTATCCAGGTAACTGAATTATTTTATGATCAGGTTGTACTGCGAAATTTGGCTTGGCTATATGGATCGTACTAACCAGATACTTGCCAGAATTCACTTCCCTAAAGTGTGCTACTTCTGGGGAGTACAAATAAAATACTTTCAGGTGACAGGATAATAAAAGAGCCAATTGGTTCTAAGGCAAGACATTAGAGAATGGTTTAGACTGTGGAGCTAAAAATGCTTTACTTAAGTACATTCATATTAAAAACATTGGCTCTGACCTGTGGTTTGATAGTTTAAAACTTCAGTGGTTTGTTTTGGTGATTCCTAAAGAATGTCTTGTATATTTCATTTAATATACAAGATGAAATATCATTTAAAGGCATTGTGAGCTGGTGATCTCTGGGTAGGTGTGGAATGTCATCATGGAATAATTGGATCAGTCTAGTCTTTTGGTTTTGGAACATCATTTTCCCAGTCTGTCACATTCTTCCCCTCTTCTGACACCCACAGAAGCACAGATTTTGGTTATGATACTGGGAAGTCTCCAGTAGTCCAAGAACATTCCATGCCTTTCTTGTCTTTCTGGATAGAGGATAATACCCCTGCCCAAACACACACACCATGACTATCAGATATATTGAAATATATAGAAGCTATTCTTGATCAAGTTTCTGCCTAAACCTTGAACTCAGTTGACTCTACTTCCTGGTTGTATTTACTTCTCAGTCTTTAGATGGTCTGCAGTGTCACGCTTTTTGTTTTCACTGTTGAAGATAATATCAATAATCCTTATCTGGAGTGGAATGTTTTTATCTACATTAAACATTAAAACATACTTAGTGGGTTTTTTTCCATTAGATTCTTAAATATCCTTGCCTTGACTCTGTACATGAGTAAACACTATTTTATTTCAAGAAAAGTTTGGTTTCTGAAATTGAATCAGCAAGCATCTTTTTGTTAAAAACAAAAAACAAAACAAAAACTTATGCAATCCAGTATTTGCTTTTTTGGCTTTGGTTCAGATTTAGTTCTCAAGAAACTAAAACTGAATTTAGTATCCATTTATAGGTGATAGGCTTATCTGTGAACTTACTCATCCTGGTTTTTGTTCATTTCTGCCCCGGATAACTGAGAGGGTACGATAATTTACTTACTAGCATAAATAGGAATGGGCTTTTCTCTTGAACACGTCAGCATCATTTGTTATCACTTAGAGGAGAGAAGGGAACTCACAATTAGTACATTCTAATGGGACAGTGGAAAATATGAAAGAAATATCTGGAGCTTGATTTGAGGAGGGGATATACAAAATACACATAGCAGTATTGCGTGTGTGTGTGTTACAACATTTATAAAATCAGAGAGTATCTAAGATGGAAGAGAAGATGTGCTGAGAAGGCAAAGGAAAGGAAGATGTGGAAGGAAACAAATTAACGTTGTGAAGACCTAGAAACTTTTTGGGGTACTATCCTATACTTTGTGCTAATGAAACAATAAAACACAGAAACCACTGCCAAATCCAGACTGCAGAAATGGTAAGATCATTAGATTAGTAGTTGGGGTACCTGCTTTTGAATCCTGGCTTGACCACTAATTTACAGAGCATCTTTGAGAAAATCCCACTCTCTCTAGGTCTGTTTCTTCATCTTAATGTGAGACATACGGGCTAGACACTGTGTAAATCTCCTTCTAGCTTTAACATCATTTAAAAAAATGCTTCCATATTGCATGAGTGTTGGTAACAGCATTGTCACTCCCCAGCATGTGGCCTAACCACAGCTCTGAGCTATAGATAATAATAGGTCAGAACTGATCCCTTGACCTGGTCTGTTCTGACCTCCCCTGGACTCTGTGTCCCAGAAAATTTTACACTTATTCAAAGGGTGAATTATCTGTTTGGTAATATTTCCTTTAAATTGTGGGAAGCAACTACCTGCTGGTATCTTTCCTGTCCTGCCAAAATAGCCCATAGCACAGAAGTCTGGGAATAGCTCTTATGGATTAATTAAAATAACAGTCCCAAGGGTCCCAGCTGCTCATCAGACTCAGACCCATAATGAACAGTGTCCTCACTTGGGGAAGTTGACACCCATGGACCACCCTAAGGAATAACATGTACTGGAAAGTCCGAGAGACTGGTCCTGTTATGTCATTCACGGACTACATTCTTTCTAGGATACAGTCTTATTATTGATCCACTATTGCTTAGAAGCCCTTTCCTTTCACCCACATAGGGAGACCCTCCCCTGTTTCTTTATCCCACCTCCACCAAGAATGCTAATAAAATAGACATTTCTGCATCATTTTCCAAATTGAGGTGTAGGACCAAGAGGTGCAATTTTCTAAGTAGCTGACTGAAAGCTGATTTAGCAAACTCTTAATACCCTCACCTACTCTGGAGGTATAAAGGATGGACACATAGATATCAGAGGGAAGACATTTCTGGAGAGGGCTGCTTTTGGTATGTTATACCAGCCCTTATCTTTGACAAAGGGAAACAGGCTCTGACAAAAGCACAAGGAGAGCTGGAAAAATCCTCCACATGCTGGAGAAGGACACAGAAGAATGAGGGTCTCATCAGGTTGGGAGAATCTAAAGAGTGAGAATCAGGTTGCAGTTGCTTCCACAGTGAAGCAGAGGAAAGTTGGCTGTGCTGGAATTGGCCTACCCTCCCAGAGTTGATCCATGAAAAGGACTGGCATTTCCTGTGGGTGGAGAGATTTGGTGTGGAGGGAGTCAAGGTCCTATTCAAGATGGCTGTTTGGAGAGTGAATTAACCTCGGTGGAAAAACTGGAGGTATTGATTCCTAGCGACTGATGTAGGAGTAAAGGACCAGTGGGGAGAAGATGCATTGATTCTCAGCAAGGACAACCATTGATGGCAGAGCCACTGTGAACACCTGCCACCCCCAGACAGCATGAGTTTTGGTGCAGCATCACTGTGCAGGGAGCAAAGACATTCCTGTTTCTCCTTTCTCTTCTCCCATCACCTGCCTCTCCCCACCCCCGGAGGCCTTGAAAATCCCTATTAGCAAGTTGGGGAAGCAGGAGTTAAAGCTGCCAGTTGAAGGAACAGAAGAGAAGCTAAGTGAGTGCCTTCTCACTTACTATAGTCCCATCAAGGGAAGGAGAGGAGCCTTAACTTTAAAGCAAGATTTAAGCTTTAACTTTTAGGTAGAACCATATGTGGTAGGCAGAATAATATCCCCCCAAAGATATCCACATTCTAATCCTTACACTTTTTAAAAAGGTACAATACGTAACAAGGGGGAACTAATGTTGTAGAAGGAATGAAGTCTGCTAATCAGTTGACTTTAGGATAAGGAGATTATCCTGGATGTTCCAGTTGGGCCCAGTGTAATCACAAAGGTCCTTATAAATGAACGAGGGAGAAAGGACAAGTGGAGTTAGAATGATGTGATGTGAGAAAGGCTTGACTGGACATTGCTGGTTTTGAAGGTGGAGAGGAACCGTGAGCCAGAAATAAGAGCAGCCTCTAGACGACAGAGAAGGCAAGGAAACGGATTCTCCCCGGAAGGCACCAGAAAGGAACCCAGCCCTGCTGCCTCCTTAATGTTAGCCCAGTGAGATCCACCTGAAACTCCCAACCTTCAGAAATGTCAGACAACAATGTTTTGCTGTTTAAAGTCACTAATTTTGTGGTAATTTCTTACAGCAGCAATAAGAAAATAACACACCGAAAAAACAAGTTGAGGCAGTCTTACTTCAGAATGACCAGAAAAAGCATGGGGAAGGAAGAACTAGCCCCA
This sequence comes from Pseudorca crassidens, assembly GCF_039906515.1. NCBI lineage: Eukaryota > Metazoa > Chordata > Mammalia > Artiodactyla > Delphinidae > Pseudorca > Pseudorca crassidens. The sequence goes on along the minus strand of NC_090309.1, from coordinate 19,645,302 downwards.
GGGAATAAATTAAATGAAGAGAGGGAAACCAAAAAGTCAATTTGCTTTAAGAATATATGCCCCGTGACATAACAATTACATGACTGAACTGTGTGATCTGTCAGTCTTTCTCAGTGGAAGTTCCCTACAAGGCAGATCTGGAACCTGGGCCCTGTGTTTCTGTTGAACGAGTCATGCTTTTTCTGATTCTGAACAGAGGTCATATCTGAAGTCCAAAGCCAGAGATTTGGGGCTCCTCAGGGTGATTGGTTGTTTTATGAGCCTCAGCTGTTTTTCAAACATTTTTTGAAACAGGGTTGAAAAGGCAGGTCTCTATGAAGGCTGTAGTCTTTTGTAGCATGGAGATTGATTGGGCTGTGATGGGAAGTAGTAAGGCTTGGAGGGTGGTCGGATGTAGTGAGAATCGGGGTGTGATCAGATGTAGTGGGAATTGGGGTATGATTGGATGTAGAGAGCATCTAAAGCTGGAGAAGCAGGTTGGGGCCAGCCTGGGGGACTCTGGATACCATAAGAAATGGGTTACATTTTATGCCAGTAATCAGTAAGAGATGATAAAGATTTGAACTTGGGCAGTGGCAAAGGGATTAGGAAGGAAACAAATTGGAGACCAATTGCAGTTAAAGGCGACAGAATTTGTATATAAACTGAATAAGAATCTTAGTTTCCTATCCTGGGTAAATAAGAGATTGAATGTGTCATTAGCTGATAGTGAAACTAAGCAGGAAAAATATGTGAGGGGAACCTTTTTTTTGGTGAAATCATACCTTTGAGGTGACTGTGGGCCACCTTTTTGGAGCAATTCAACCAACTCAGAAAGTTACTTCAAGAACGTAACAAAGAGATTGGGATAGTGGATGATTCGGGTATTTTCAACTCAAAGGTGAAAATAGTTAAGATCACAGCAGTGAATGAGATCGTCTAAGAAGGGAGTGTTGAGAATCTTTGCAATAACATACCTACTCTGGAGCAAGAAGAACTTTCCAGTGAAAAAAGCATTTAGAGCAACCTTGAACATCTCAAGCAGGCTGAATGGGAGAGCAGAAATGAAAGCTGAGGTGTAAACATGACAAAGGCTGAGTAAATATTAGGTTGGTTGCAGTGAGCAGAGAAAAGCAACTTTTCAGAGAGTCAAAAAAGATATATAAATCAGACCTGTAAATTGAGAGGAGAAACACAGTGTGAGTGACTGGAGCGTGGGAAAGAGAAGCAAAAGGAGGAAAATGTTAGTGATTTGATGATAATGGCAGGCCTGCGTGAAGAGCAAGTTACCAGGTAGGAGATGGAGAGAGGAAGATAGGGGATGTCAATTCCTACTGCTGAACTTAAACTTCAGGGACAGTGTTCACGACACAGCAGGGCAATTCCCCTCCTCTGTTGTGAGGGTGTGAGTGGCACAAGGCCTGGTAGCCAGATGCTTGCAGGCAGGAAGGCTCGTTACCTATTGGGTTGTCAGCATCGTATTTCCTACTGAGGTCAGTACAGGGGAGGGAGGGGCTTGTCCCTGCCTTTGAGAATCAGAGGATATAATTGGGGAGGCAAGCTCTTCACAGAGAGCAGTTTTAGTATAATCAAACTTGAGACTAATTCTTTTTTTAAATTTATTTATTTTATTATTTATTTTATTTTTGGCTGCATTGGGTCTTCATTGCTGCGCTCGGGCTTTTCTCTAGTTACGGAGAGCGGGGGCTACTCTTTGTTGCAGTGCGCGGGCTTCTCATTGCGGCATCTTCTCTTGTTGCAGGACATAAGTTCTAGGCACGCGGGCTTCGGTACTTGTGGCCCACGGGCTCTAGAGCGCAGGCCCAGTAGTTGCGGCGCATGGGCTTAGTTGCTCCACAGCACATGGGATCTTCCCAGACCAGTGCTCGAACCTGTGTCCCCTGCATTGGCAGGTGGATTCTTAACCAGTGTGTCACCAGGGAAGCCTGAGACTAATTTTTAAAACTAATATATTAAGATTTCAGAAGAGAGGGAAGATCATATTAGCCTATGTGATGTTGGTCAGAGAAGGCTTCCTGGATCATTGAACTTGACCTTCGGCAAGGTACAGAGAGAGATGAAGTAGGGTGAGCAAAAGCGTAGAATAGGGCCTTTTGACCTTGACCCTCAGGTCAGGAGTTGCCGATCCCTGTCTGTATTGTCTTAGCAAAAGGGTACCTGTTCATGGGGATTGCAGACCTTCAGGAATAGATGGACCTGCAGGGAAACAGACAACAGATTATTTCTGGCTCTCAATCTGACAAACTGGGTGATTATGGGAGATGAACTTAACTTCTCTGAGTCTCGTGTCCTCATCTGTAAAATAGGGGTCACAAAATTGTATCTTACACACTGACCTCCATGCACCTTGTCCTCCCTTATCTTGTATAAATAGGTGCACGTTTTCCTTTCCATAAGTATCCAATTCTATAGGCAGACCCCCGCTTTGTCTCATTCTCCTCCAGTTCATCTTCCAAACAGGTGCCCAAATGCTCTTCCTAAAACATCTGTCCAGTCATCAGTCACCTGCCTAAAGCTCCCTCCATTGCCTAGAAGGGAAAGTCAAAGTTATTCCACCTCTGGCTCTGACTTCCATATCTAGCTGTTATTACCTGCTGACCCTCTCCTTACACAGTCTTAATGAACCGCTTGCCAATCACCAAATACCCCAGGCTCCTTGGACCAGGCTCACATTGTTCCTTCTTGCTGAAATGCCCTCCCTCTGCCCTTGCCTTTTCCTTCTCTCCCACCTTAGGGTCTACCTTATGTAAGACTTTGGACTTATATTGTTTGTTTGTTTTCCTATTTTTGATCAATCTGAAATATATTCCAATTTCTTTTTTTATAATTTTATTGGAGTATAGTTGATTTACAATGTTGTGTAAGTTTCAGGTGTACAGCAAATTGATTCAGTTATACATATACATATATTCATTCTTTTTCAGATTCTTTACCCATACAAGGGTAAACTCTACAGAATATTAAGTAGAGTTCCCTGTGGACTTGCATGGTTGAAGCATTTCCTGAATAACCCCTAGGTCTACAAACCCTCCCACCCAAAAATAATGTCCCCCGACTTTGTGCTTCCACTCCAGCTGGCAGAGGCTCTTACTGCAGCACGATTTATATTTCACTGTATTTGCTCCGTTATTGGCTGGCTCATCCAATGAGATTGAGGGTTGCTTGAAGGCAGAGATGATGTCTCTTTCTTTTCTTCTGCTTGACTTCGCAAAGCCTGCTGTGGTGATTAATTGAATGTGTTAAGCAAGTGAATGAAGCCAAAGCCAGGCAGTGTCCTCTCACTGACTCTCCTCTTCTGGCCCCAGGTTGGGCTGGGGCAGAAATGTACAGCTGGATTTCTTAGAGTGACTTTTGCCATCTTCGTTCTCTTCACCTAGAGAAGCAAGAGATAGGAACAAATCCGGAGACTTGCTTCTCACCTTCCTGAGTTATACTTTGGAACCCCCATTCAGGAACCCTGTCCTGCCTGGCCTGGTTAGATGGGTTCAGTGTGCCCACAGCAGACCCCTTGGCTGGGAGCAGGAGTCTGGTTAGGCAGGTCCCTGAAGGCTTTTTGGGGGGACTAGATTGGTGAATGCCTTTTCCACTCTGATGTGCTGTACTCAGGCCAACGCCTTCATCCTGTGTTGCTGACCCCCTTTCTCATGTCTGTAAAAGGGAAATAACTTGATACCATTGTCAAGTTCAGGGACTCTGACTCTAACTGCTCTTGTGTCTGGGTAAACCTCAGGAGCAGGACTGGCCTCAGGCAAAACACTAAAGTCAACCAAGGCTGAGTTTCCAATCTCCTTTCTCCAATCTGCTGTCTACCCTCAGTATCAAATTGTGTTTTCTCTTCTATTGTAGCCTGTTGCTTGTAAAGCACATCTTCTGCCAGAGTTCTATGCTGGAGGAGCATTCAGCAAGCTTATCACGTCAGCTTTTCCTACATCCCTCTTAAAGTGATTTTAACTTAAATTTGGAAGGCTGCCTCATTGACTCTCAATTATCTGTAATTATAATAATGACCTTTTCCACTGGTAGGATTACAGAGGGTGCAATTGTGTTATATATTTTATATATACAGACTTTGTGTGTGTCTCTGTGTAGGGCCTGGAAACAGACGCCAGGTTCAAATACTGGCTCTGCTATCATTGGCTGTATGACTTAGGCAAGCTACTTATTCTCTCTCTTAGCTTCTTAACTTCAGTTTTCATCATCTGTAAAATGGAAACAAATGGTTACCCATTTTTAAGGTCTGTGGTGATCAATAAATAAGCATCATGTCGGGTTTTGTTGAATATGTCCTGGAGTTAGTCTGCAGGAGTTCAAACCTGACTTTCCTGCTTTCTGTCGTGTGACCATGAGGTAACTACTGAACCTCCTTGGACCTCATTTACTCACCTATAGAATGGGAACGATAATAGTACCTACCTCATAGGGTTTTGCAAGGATATAATGAGAAAATGCATGTAAATCTTCTTAAGAAACTGCACAATTAATACTCACACATTCAACTCTTCTTGTATTATTCTAAGCATTGTGAGAATTGAATGAAATTAGAAACGTTGAAAGTGCCTTAGGCACTATTCAGGTACCTAGGATTCCCTTGAATGTAAACTTCTCTAAGAATCCTGGATATAAAGAACTACATGAATTTTATCCTCCTTCTGTCACCCTTATAACTTTGCAGGGGGAGGGTAACAGAAGATGGTCATTGTGTGTGCACATGTCTGCATTTAGGGGAAAGAATCTGCAAAAAATATGACCCACTTGATTTCAGCACCCTGAGTGGCCAGGAACACGTGCTTTTGGTGTCAAATCACAGGGTCTCACTTGTACCCAGAATATTAATGAATAATGATAGTAATTTGGCCTCTCTAATTAAAAAGTGTTAAAAAAAAACCCTCTCAAACTGTTTACTTCTATAGATTTGCAAAAGGTGATGATATGGGGAGACTATATATATATATATATATATATAGTCTTTAAAGAAGGCAAAACAAGTGTACTAGCCTGTGGACAATGGTTTGAGGAGCAAAACTTCACCTCGTCATCTCTCACTCTGGAACCATGGGCAGCACTGCACCCTTCAGGCCTTGTTCTGGATCTAATGTGTCCTGGTACATACAAGATACAACTCCCACAAGAAGTATATTCACCCAAAGAGTGCTGTTTTCTTCCAAGTAGACCCTTTGGGAGTTTTGCCCATATTCTAGACATACTGCCTCCAACATGTTTTTTGCACTGATTCTTTGTGAATTCCATTAAAAGTCTTGGATGCATTCTTTGGAACATTCTCAAATTTAGTAGCTCTTTAGTCCCTGAGGATAGACTGGGTTTTTGGAAAAGTTACATCTGGTGAAACGATGAATGATGTAACAGAATTTAGGTAAATATAAATACATGAAAGGATGAGGAATCAAAAGGTCCTTGCATTTGAAGAACCTCACTGGAGAAGTACTTGGGAAATGATGGGAGTACAGAGGGCCTCACTGAACAGAAGCAAAGAGTTTCAGGACTGGGGTACTTGACACCATTCATGTCCTGGCCTACAACCTGACAAACACCAGAATATTACCATATTCGAGGGGTTAGCAAGCTTTTATTAAGAGCAGTAATATTTTAGACTCTGTGGAACAGATAATGTCTCACATTAACCATTCTTAACTCGAAGACCATATAAAAACAAGCCATTGGCTACATTTGACCCATGGGCATAGATTGTTACTCATATTTCATCACTAAATATTGCCAATGAAAAAATGTATACCTATATAACCGTATGTATAATATATTCTACTGTGAGATATAGGTATTAAGATCTTCAAAAGTTAGAAATTTCCCTAGGCTTCAGGGAATGTTAAAACAATAATCATAACTATCACTTACTTAACTAAGAGCATTTTCATAGATGAAAAGACCCAAATATCTTCATAGCTCTCTCCTTTTCTCTATATGTACACACACAATACTATTGGTGTTTCCACAATGAGTATGTTTGCTAAACCTGGATCCCATGGGGAAAAAAAATGTGGAGCCTATTAGAGGCAAAAGGCCACAGTTAGGTAAACAGCTATGCTGGAAGGCACACAGCTAAACAGAAACAAGATGCATAGAATTTCCTCATGACTTGTTTTTCTCTGGGACTATTCGTCAGAAGGCCGTCTTTATTACATAGAAGATTAAAGGTCAGGCTGACTGGCCATTCACCCAGATGACTGATTCAGCTAGGGAAAAATGTGACCCACTGAGGATGACAGCAAAAACAGTTCTCTTGTAGAAAGTTGCTAAGCTGAGGCACACGTGAAGGGCATTGTGGGGCTCAATCTATTCCTTTGAGCATTGGTTATGAGCATGACCTTGGCTGGGAGCTGACCCGTGCTTTTGCAAGCACAGCTGCTCCTTCCATCTAGATGTGGCTATGGTCTCCTGAGGGTGTGCAGATGAAACCAGGATGCATCTGGGGTCCAAGCCTGGCCATGGTGCTGGACTGTGATGGCAGCTTCTGTTGCCTAACAAGGTGGAGGTGGCTTCTTGAAGGTCACCTTAGAAGACACGGGACTCCATGTGGCAGGGCCCTTTCAGACATGGTTCCCAGATCACATGAAATAACTCTGCTGCTTACCCTCTGGCACAGCTCTGCCCTATTCTCTGGGCATCATAGAAATGTGTTTGATTTCAAAGCTGAGCAAAACACTGGTATGTTTGCAAGTATTGGTGGGGCTTGTGGCCCATAGAAGGAAGGGGATGCAGGGCACTCCACAAGGGACTGTCCACCTTGGGGGAGACTTGTAAAAGCTTTGGTTATCAATGAAATCAAGAGGCTTTGGCTGTGTGTGTGTCACACAGGACAGAGGTACGAAAATGCTCTCATAGCTGCAGTTATGATGCTTTCACTTTTGAAGGAGAGTGTATCCACTGGGTTAATGATGTTGGATAGCCAGGAAAAAGTTTTCATAGGTGTTGTTATACAAAGGAGAACTTGAAGCAGGTATCAGGAACCAGAGTATGAAGGCAGGTAAAGAAAGTAGAACAAGGATGAGTGTAAACACATGGAAGGGGAAGAGGGGTTTGGAGACTATCAGAGCATGCTGCTACACAAGGATGGCTTTGTCTACATTGTTGAATGAGCACGAGGTCTCAGTCTTCTCCTCTGTGATGACTGAGGGACCTGGATTGCCACCTGGTTTGGGCAAGAAATGGGTGGGGAAAGGGGAGCTCTGATCTGCACCCAAACAAGCTGGGACTTGGACACTAGGGGGAGAATTGAAGCTTCACGAGAGAACGTAGGGAAGAATGCAAGAACAGATCTGAACTGAAGAAAGGAAGAGCTGGTAATGGAGGACAGGTAAAATGGGGCAAGCAGATTTGAGGGACTGAGCCTAGAAAGATTCCGGGAGGCAATGGAAATGGGAGGAGGAAGAATTTTTATAGATGCTTGAGGGCTGGGAAGGAGGTGATAAGGCTATGGGGCTGGTTTGAAGGTCATTTCTTCAGTCTTTTTCCTTGTGTAGCCTAGGGTCAGAGTCAGGTCATCTCCCCCACCCCCATACATATTACTCTAGTCTACCTGGGAGCCCTCTGAAGTTGTGAAACCGGTTTCTGGGGTTTCTCCTCCAGACAACGGCCCATTGCAGTGACCAAGCACAGGTGTCTGCCAAGGAGCCCCCGGGGAGGACCAGTACCTTCTGTTAGATATACCCTGGGTTTCTGACTGGGCTACCTGTGCACACTGGTGAAGCCCAGGGTGAAGACTCGCAAGGGGTTAGGTGGAGAAGTAGTGAAAGATGAAGTGGAAGTTCAAGGAGAATATAAGTGTAGATGAGAGACTGCAAAACTGATCATCTCGGTTAGTTCAAAGAAGCCCAGAGAGTGGAGAGTGATCCTCTAGCTTCAGGAAGGGGTGATTGATGGGCTATACTGGGACGTAAGACACATGGCATCACAGACTGATATTTGCTTCTTTTGACTCTGCTCACCAGCAAACTTAGCATGGGTAGTGGAGAACATCCTAGAAGTCATTCTGGGTGTCTGTTCCCCTCTCTTTCCACCTTCCTGTCCTCCTTTTACTTTTATTTTATTATTATTTTTGTCTCAGAACTTAACACTGTTAAATAGACCTGGGAGGGGCACGTGGTTTTCTAGGCTACGGATATGTGCCCCTTCCTGACCTACTTAATTTTGTTGATGGCACTTGTGCCGTAAATACCACAGTATGATAGCCTTCCCATTTCCTGCTATGAAGTTGCTTTGGCATATTTGACAGGTCTAATAAAACTGACCGTTTTTTTCTGCCCAGGTTTTCACCTAAACTAGGGCTTTGCAATCTTTTTTTCATAAAGGGCTAGATAGTAAATATTCTTGGCTTGTGGGTCCTGTGGTCTCTATCATAAATACTCAACTCTCCCCTCGTAGTTCAAAAGCAGTCATAGACAATATATAAGTGAATTGGCAGAGATGTGTTACAGTAAGACTTTATTTACAAAAACAGGTGGTCAGAGGAAGAAAAGACAGAAGAAATTTTAGATAAAGATGACAGAGCTTACAGAAAACTCCCTACCCTTAAATATTTCCCCAACAGCTTACCTGGGGAGCCTGAAGTTTCTACACTGTACATTTTTCCTTCAAGTTCTTCAAGACTTGGGAGTATCTTAATTGGGTTAAGGTATTATGTTAGAAGGGATAGATTAGAGAATATTTTCCTAGGAGGAGAAAATACTACTTTAGTGAATACTGTGATCAATTATCATCCTTTGATGGGTTAACAGTGATAAGAGGGTATAGGACTCAATAGAGGTAGGTGCAGGTGGGGGCAGGAGATAAGAAAACATCCAGGATAGGGAGGCTGCCCTGGAACCACATTCATACCTGTTGTGTGTGAAATCTTGTACAGGGAACCAGAGGGGCCACGAGGATGAATAAAACACAACCATTATTCTCAAGGAGGTTGGAATTGAATTGAAGATGTACAATATCTATGTGTATCTGCATATTTAATTCTGTATGTACCCATCCATCCATCTGCACATACCACAAGTAATGAATTAAACAACAGTTTGCGGAAAGTAGCCACCAGTAAGGCAGGTAGTAAGCCTGAAGAGGTTTAGAAGAGAGATCTATTTTTATCGGCCAGTATGAATGGGACGTCTTCATGGACTTGTGGACCTTAAACTGAACCTTGGCTGATTGCTAAGCATTTAATTGGTGCAGGCACCTCCCCCCAAAGAAAACAAACCCTGGAGTATAAAGTGGAGGACGTAGGGATTTCTATTTCCCTCATCAAGTTGGAATTCTGTGCAAAAAGGGCTGAAGTCACAGGTTCAGTATTGGTTAGGATGCTTAGAGTCCGTCCTCCTCACTGTGGTTATGGCCTTGACTCCACCCCTCCACTTGTCATCTTGAAATGTCTAAGACCAGGCTACGGAGAGTGGCTGTACTCATTTATTATCTGGATCTTCTTCAAACCTTCCCTGGGTGTTTCAGTGCATCCCTTCTTCACTGCTAGAGCCAGAACCTGAAGCTCTGGCTCCATTCATAGGCAGTGGGGGATTCATCTCACATATACGAAGGTCAACATGTTTTATATGGAAATACGTTAAGATTTTATTTACTTACATGAGACTCTGAGAGACAAAATAGTAGTGGAGAGTAATAACTTAATTTCTCAATGAATGGTTGGAGGAAACAAAATCCCAGAAGGTCTATAGTAATGAAAAGGGTATTACATTCATTGCATGATTTTAGATAACACATGCTAAGTCCCTCCTATCCTTTTCACACAACCACATTATTGATGAACAGGCATCAAGAAGGCATTAGGTGATGCTTTACTGCATTATTTTAAGCCACTGAGGTTTTTATATATGAAGGGTATAGATTTATGCTGAGTGATTCAGTTACAAAGCAGGCACATCAATTTGTTCATGAATGTGAAGTGACGATTACCTTCATCAGAGTCACCAGGGCAGACTGATCACTTTAATTTGGGCAGAGGCATGCGAACAGTTATTGGCTAGTGGTGTGTGTATACCTGAGAACACAGGCTGCTCAGCATCCCTGAGGAGCCCTAGGAATGCAGATTTGTGTCCTCACAGGTGTGTAAGTACCAGCAAGGGTACAAAGACTGGTGGGATTAAGAAGAAACTGTTCCCCAGCACCATGTGGCAAGATGTTGTATAGGTTTCATTTGGTCTTAGCTTCTGAAAGCTGATTTGATGATAAACTGTGGAAAGGATGGCATGGAGGACATATACTTGCTTGCAACTCCAGATTGTAGAACTTGGGGCCCTCCTAGCTTGTATGACTAGTTTATGACAAGTTGAATGGTGTTCTACTTTATACTGCAAAAAGGCAATTTGTGGGGTTTAATAAATTCAAAAAATTAGAATTGAGTACCCGTGATCCCAGCTATGTACTAGGTGTAGTGAAGGCCTCTGTCCTGCAAGAATTCACAGTCTGGCTGGGAAAATGAAGTGACTTTTTAAGCAATCCCGACTTATACTTGTGGTTTGTAGAATGAAGGCTGGAAAGGCATTCAGATGAGGAGGTGTCCGAGAAGGCAAGGAGAAACAGTGTCCAGGAGTGTAGAGCTAATGCTGGTGACACTGGAGAGGTAATAAATCATGCCTTGCTGGGGACCTTTCAGCAAGCAATGGCCATATGTAAACAAGCACCGTAACATTCTCCCTAACCCAGAAAGTCCACTTCTGACAGAAGCGAAAACTGGATGCCTAAAGATGTATGTTACTCTGTTTTTAGTAACAGCAAACATTGGAGAGTCCTTTAAATGTCTGGCAACAGGGAATTGACTTGCCAAATAATAAAGTGAAAACATTTGGTGATTTTATTCTGTTATAAAAATTGACTACAAGTATACAGACACTGGAAATATTTGCGATATAAGAGATTAAGCAGTAACGAAAGGGTACATATTGAGATTGTAACTTTATAAAAATTGTAACTGAAGGATGCAATAATCACACATAAAATTGACCTCCCTTTATTCTCTGTCACTGCCTCCATTGTATTTCCTTTGTACTAATCTTCATGATGTGAACTATAAAAATACATTTACTTGTCTGATTTAAATATAAGCTTCTCTAAGGAATATAAATCATGCTTCACTTGATCTCCTCTGTATCTTCACTATATGGTACATCTAAGGTACTCAATATTTGAATGGCTGAATGCATCAGTGATTGATATTATTAAAGTATTTATTTGATAGTGACCTTTAAATAAAATGCACAGTATGAAAATAATATCTCTCAAATCCTTGCTGGGTACTGGGTTAATAACTGTAACCATTTTCATTTCAACCTTATCACCAGTATGTTTGTTTGTTTCTATCAGCATTTTTTTTTTATAGTAGGTCATTGTTGGTTATCTATTTTAAATATAGCAGTGTGTCCATGTTAATCCCAAACTCCCAATCTATCCCTCCACACCATTCCCCCGGTAACCATAAACTCATTCTCTAAGTCCATGAGTCTGTTTCTCATACTAAGTGAAGTAAGTCAGACAGAGAAAGACAAATATCATATGCTACTGCTTATATGCAGACTCTAAAAAAATGATACAAATAAACTTATTTACAAAACAGAAGAATTTTTAATTGAAATATAGTTACTATACAATATTATATAAGTTACAGGTGTACAATATAGTGATTCACAATTTTCAAAAGTTATACTTCATTTATAGTTATTATAAAATACTGGCTATATTTCCTGTGTTATACAATATATCCTTGTAGCTTATTTTATACCTAATAATCTGTACCTCTTACTCCCCCACCCCTATCTTGCTCTGCTTCCTCTTCCTTCTCCCCACTGGTAACCACTAGTTTGTTCTCTATATCTGTGAGTACCAGTTTGTGTTATCGTTGAAAAAATTGAGGCTCACAGAGGCAAAGCACCTTTCTTGGCTGACAAGATGTAAACCCCAGGCTGCTTGCCTCCAGAGTCCAGCCTCTTGATCATCATATGATTTTTAAACATTAAAACATATAGAATAATCAAGAATGTCAGATGCTTCAGTGAGGTCCTTTAAAACAAAAGTAAGAAAAAGCGTTTCTCATTTTTTCCTCTCCTTCTGCGTCTTCATGCTGCCCCAGCTGCCAACCTCTATTAAGCCATCCTTCCCTGATCAAACTATCCCTGTTGTCTAAGCCTCTTCAGTCCTTCAGAGCCTCAGTTACTGGTAATCAGGTTGATAAACTCATCTCGGTCTGAGGCAGCTACATTTCTTTTTTTTTTTAACAAACATTAGCTCATTTTATTATCGCCATAAGTAGCTACATTTTAAAAGCATTTCATAATATCTCAGAGTGAAAGAGAGACACTGTTGCAAACATTTTTGGGGACAGCCAGAACTTTCGAGCTCTGCTCCAATCAAGCTGTGAAGGTGGTCACTAAATCTACTCCTATGTCCATCTCTGTGGAAGTTCTTTGTCTTCTTAAGGTTGAATTCCTTTGGCATAACATTGGCTGCTTCTGTCTTGCCTCTCAGAGTTCAGGGAAGTGTATTGCTTTGTCTCTTACTGAATTAAAGAATTCTCCATCTGTAATATAGGAGGTATGTTTTGTAGAAACCTTGAAATTCTGTATCAGATAGGCATGTATATGTTAACATCATTTTGTGTCCTAATTGTATCAGTGCAGGTAACTGAATAAATCTTCAGATTGAGACCATAGCTCTCTTCATTGCTATGATCATCATAGAGAATAACATTTGCCTGGAATTCACGACATCGTCTCTTGTCCTTATGGTTTCATATGACCTTGGTGATTGAAAATTCCATAAATTCCCTTTTAATAGTAAATAAGTTCATTTTATCCTCAAATTTATGATGATAATGAAATATTAACATGAGAAGCAAGTGCTTTATAAATCTCTGAATTGCTATTCTGCTTTATTTCAATAGTGTGCTCTTCTTAAAACACCCATATGGTACCTGAAGCTGTAAAAATTAGTGAAATGATAAAGTGGGGGTTGAATACACTGAATATGTGCTGGTGTCTGGAACTGAACAGAACTGCAAATATTTAAGAATGTAATTTGATTTCCAGGACCAGAAAAGAAGAAAACATTCTTGTCTTTCTGATGTACCTCATATCACTTTGGAGTTAAATGCCTAAATACTATAGCTGAGATTTTTAATGTCTAATTAAGGAGCAGCCTTCCAGGTATTTTTGGCTTTTCTTGTAAGTGTTCAAACAAGACTATGGCATTACTGAGACAGAGCTACTTTCTGTCTGTGATGTCCACACAAAACCAAATTTTTCTTAAAGACAGATATCATAAAATATCAATTATATGTGGAATCTAAAAAATGATACAAATGAACTTACTTACAAAACAGAAACAGACTCACAGACATAGAAAACAAACTTACGGTTACCAAGGGGAAAGCTGGAGGTGGGGAGATAAATTAGGAGTTTGGGATTAACATATATACACTGCTATATATAAAATAGATAACCAACAAGGACCTACTGTGTAGCAAAGGGAACCCTTCTCAATACTCCGTAATGACCTATATGGGAAAAGAATTTTAAAAGAGTGGATATATGTATACGTATGGCTGATTCACTTTGCTATACAGCAGAAAGTAACACAACATTTTTTTTTTTGAGGTGATATCTCATTGCGTTTTTTTTTTAACACCTTTATTGGAGTATAATTGGTTTACAATGTTGTGTTAGTTTCTGCTGTATAAAAAAATGAATCAGCTATATGCATACGTATATCCCCATATCCCTTCCCTCTTGCATCTCCCTCCCACCCTCCTTATCCCACCCCTCTAGGTGGTTGCAAAGCACGAAGCTGATCTCCCTGTGCTATGTGGCTGCTTCCCACTAGCTATCTATTTTACATTTGGTAGTGTATATATGTCAGTGCCACTCTCTCACTTTGTCCCAGCTTACCCTTTTTCCTCCCCATGTCCTCAAGTCCATTCTCTACATCTGTGTGTTTATTCCTGTCATGGCCCTAGGTTCATCAGAACCATTTTTTTTTTTTTTTAGATTCCATATACATGTGTTAGCATACAGTATTTGTTTTTCTCTTTCTGACTTACTTCATTCTGTATGACAGACTCTAGGTACATCCACCTCACTACAAATAACTCAATTTCGTTTCTTTTTACGGCTGAGTAATATCCCATTGTATATATATGCCACATCTTTATCCATTCAACTGTCGATGGACACTTAGGTTGCTTCCATGTCCAGGCTATTGTAAATAGAACTGCAATGAACATTATGGTACATGACTCTTTTTGTATTAAGGTTTTCTCAGGGTATATGCCCAGTAGTAGGATTGCTGGGTTATATGGTAGTTCTAGTTTTTTAAGGAAACTTCATACTGTTCTCCATAGTGGCTGTATCAATTTACATTCCCACCAACAGTGCAAGAGGGTTCCCTTTCCTCCACACCCTCTCCAGCATTAATTGTTTGTAGATTTTTTGATGATGGACATTCTGAGTGGTGTGAGGTGATACCTCATTGTAGTTTTGATTTGCATTTCTCTAATGATTAGTGATGTTGAGCATCTTTTCATGTTTTTGTTGGCAATCTGTATATCTTCTCTGGAGAAATGTCTATTTAGATCTTGTGCCCATTTTTGGATTGGGTTGTTTGGTTTCTTGATATTGAGCTGCATGAGCTGCTTATATATTTTTGAAATTAATCCTTTGTCAGTTGTTTTATTTGCAAATATTTTCTTCCATTCTGCGTGTTGTCTTTTTGTCTTTTTTCTGGTTTCCTCTGCTGTGCAAAAGCTTTTAAGTTTCATAGGTCCCATTTGTTTATTTTTCTTTTTATTTCCATTTCTCTAGGAAGTGAGTCAAAAAGGAGCTTGCTGTGATTTATGTCATAGAGTGTTCTTCTTATGTTTTCCTCTAAGAGTTTTATAATGTCTGGCCTTATATTTAGGTCTTTAATCCATTTTGAGTTTATTTTTGTGTATGGTGTTAGGAAGTGTTCTAATTTCATTCTTTTACATGTAGCTGTACAATTTTCCCAGCACCACCTATTGAAGAGGCTGTCTTTTCTCCCTTGTATACTCTTGCTTCCTTTATCAAAGATAAGGTGACCATATGTGCGTGGGTTTATCTCTGGGCTTTCTATCCTGTTCCATTGATCTATGTTTCTGTTTTTGTGCCAGTACAATACTTTCTTGATTACTGTAGCTTTGTAGTATATTCTTAAGTTCAGGAGCCTGATTCCTCCAGCTCTGTTTTTCTTTTTCAAGATTGTTTTGGCTATTCGGGGTCTTTTGTGTTTCCATACACATTGTGAAATTTTTTGTTCTAGTTCTGTGAAAAATGCCATTGATAGTTTGATAGGGATTGCATTCAATCTGTAGATTGCTTTGGGTCATATAGTCATTTTCACAATGTTGTTTTTTCCAATCCAAGAACACGGTATATCTTTCCATCCATTTGTATCATCTTTAATTTCTTTCATCAGTGTCTTATAGTTTTCTGCATACAGGCCTTTTGTCTCCTTAGGTAGGTTTATTCCTAGGTATTTTATTCTTTTCTAACACATTTTAAATCAACTATACCAATAATTTTTTTTAAATAAAAAATAATAAAAACCAAAATAAAATAGATCAACAGCAAGGAACAAAAAACAGACAACTTTGATAGCTACAGTGTTCTGTTCATGAGGAACTTCGAGCTGTGTGGTGTTTTTTTGGTACATGTGTTTGATTGAAAACATCTTGCATTTTTAAAAATCACAATGTATTTTTATGAGGACTCCACACATTCTTGATTTTGTCACTTTTATCTCTGCCATCAGTGTCCCTGGAATATCTCTATCTGTTTTTGGTCAGCTAAGGTGATGATTAAAGGGTTCAGGAATGGATGCCAATCATACAGATTTGGTTTAAGGAGCAAGTTCCTTTCTTAGGAGAATCAGCATCAGCTCTCCCTGGTAGTTTATTGTCTTTCTAAAACTGCTAATGATATTATTGTTTGATTTATCTATTTACCCAGTGTGCCTCCAGAAGAGTGAAAAATATCATAGTCTTTGAGCATCCAGAAAATTGTTCTAATCAGGCAATCAGAAAAGCATTATAAGATGGATATCTTACCTCTCCATGATGTGTTTACTTGATTCCCAGCCAGGAGTACTGATCATTTCTTTTTTGAACCCTTAAGGCTCTTGTAGTCAGCAGCATACAACGTAGCTAAGGCTGCTAAGCTTCCTTCTTTCCCCCAAGATAACCAGTTTTTAAGGCACCTAAGTCAAGGATAGAAGACTTGGCCAAGTCTTTTTAGCTTTTACTTCCCCAAATCCATTATGCTCTCAGAAGTCATTGAGGAGGGTTTCCTTTCCTGAGAGAGTCTTGGGAAATTTAGTGCAATTAGCTCACCAAGGCACTATGCCACCTTTACTCATGGCCTAGTCACTTTCAGAAATCATAGATCAATCTAAATAGCCCAACATTTAATAGTTAATGATAGACTTTGTTGTTTTTTGAGCCCCCAGGAAGCCAATTGACTCTTGTTGCCTGAGCTAAGTTGTAAACAATTCAAGAGTGGAGAAAGCAGAGGCCAGCACCAGCCTGTAAATGTTACCTATTTAGTTGATTCAAGCAGGTTTCAAAATTCTAGTAAATATAATCATATCACTCAATTTTGGTTTGCAGTCTCATAACACTGATCTATTAATGGTATATTTTTCATTTTTTTACTCCAATTAATTTTTTTCTAATGTCTCATGATTCTATTCTACTATTCTCTTCCCCTCCTCCCCCCCTTAGGAAGACTATCATGCCAAATTTTTTTTTTAAAAGGAGAAAATATTGTGATTTGAAACATAGGACATTTTATTTCACCAAAGAGTTTCTGATATCGTAACATAAGAGCTGTAGTTAAAGAACAGTTAGTTGAAATCAATCATTAAGTACCTACTGTGTGCAGTAGCCTTGTACTGGTGTTGAAATATTCACTGGCATTTCAAGCTGCATTATTGATTAGGAGCTGCCTCAAGACTGAAACTTAGTGTTTGCTGCCAGAGTTCTCAAAATCACAATATATAAAACCATCTTCAGAGTCACCATGACGTCAATGAGTCCAGTGAGAAACACAAAGGCAAACCAAAGGAAAACAAGGAAGATAGGAATTTGGATTGTGTCCATGACCAGTTTAAAATACAGAAGCCTGCCTTTGGAGATAGTGAAATCCTTAGCATCGTGTTGGAAATATTTTCAGAATGTTGTAGAATATAACACAATGTAAATGAAATTCTGATTTTAAGTAGACTTAAACAGCAGGAGTACATTTCAGAGTGGAGGCTGCCAGGCTTTAGGATTTATAAATCAGTAAATTAAAGAGAATAAGTAATTGAAGAACTATTGGGAGTTGTCACTTCTTTATTTTTGCTAAGTGTTGCTAGCACTATTCCCCTACTATGATTCTGTTGCGCAGTGAAGTCCCCACACTAGATCTGAGACATAATAGAGTTTATTAAACAAAGGATGAAGAAACATGTCAAAGGATACAAAAAAAATTTTTGGTTGTTTGTTTTTTATCACAATGTGGAAGTTACTGGTTGGCATCTCCCTCACACAAGAGCCCAGTTCTTCTCAGCCCCATCATTCCCAGGGACCTGCCTGGGGACCTGCCACCAGCATGTGCAGGAGACTGTGTGGTCTGGAGAGCCACCTCTGTGCCTTATACAAGCCATTACAGTATTCCCTTCTGTGCTTAGGCTGACACTCTTCTGCCGTCTGCAAGCCTTACCTCTAAACCATACTCAGGCTTCTCCCTGACTTATGCTAGGCTCCCTTGAGACTCATACAAGTGCAAGAAAGTATTTTATCAGAGCTGGTGATATAATAGATTGTAGTTACTGCATTAAAAAAAACACTTTTATTATGGAAAATTTCAATCATATCTTAAAGTAGAGCCTGTACAATGAACCATCATATAGTATCACACAGCTTCGACCATTCTGAACAAATAGCCAGTCATTTTTTCTATACCTCCACCCATTTCCCCTACCCTAAATAACTGTGAAGCAAATCCCAAACATATAATTTCATCCATAAGCATCTCGATATATGTGTGTGTGTGTGTGTGTGTGTGTGTGTGTGTGTGTGTGTGTGTGTGTGTATATATGGCTATGGACACTTAACTAAAGTATTACTAGGGTATTTTAAAACATTACATAAAAAAATATATAAAAGCTATGGACACTTTAAATAAAATAACTGAATTATTACTAGGGTATTTTAAACATTAACCCCTTAATATCATCAAATATTTAGTGAATTTTAAATTTCTTTCATTGTTTTACAATGTACATATATATAAAAATTCATTTAAATATTTATGGATATTTATATAATGGTTTATTTGTCTATTCAGGATCTATAAAGGTCTGACTTTTTTCTACTAGTTATCACCATCAGGATTTTCATGATGGCATCCATGTGGTTTTATTTTACATGTTTGTCTCTTGGATTTCTGTAAATTGAGAATCGATCCTAAGGCTGATCATTTTCATGTTTTGTTGTTTTTGTTGTTGTTGTTGCTTTTGGCAAGAACGTTTCATAGGTAGTGTTCTGTCGTTCTATCAAAAGATACATAATATATGGTTCCCTTTCTTTTTCTTATTTATAAATATTTTTATGTCAACAGCCATTTAATACTTGGTCTAGAGCCTTTATCTCATTGAGAGTGCTGGTATTTTCTTAGTTTTCATCTTACAAAGATGCAAGCAAATATTACCCAAGATCTGATTCCTGGAGCATTTTAAAGTTTTCATGTTGTTGTCCTTATATAGAGTCATATGCCAAACTCTTTAGCAGTTGTTCACTGCAATGGAAAAGTGTGACCTCAAGTCTCTGTCACATACCAAGCAAGGATGATAAAAAGCAAACAAAACCATCATCTGAAATCATCATTTCATAAAATGAAAGGTTTTTAACAGCAGAAATGGGAAGAATTTAAGATTAAAAGACAGAATTTTAAATTAAATACATATATCTTTCTAAAAAATTCATCACACCATCCTGATTTCACATGCCACCATGGACAGGGGCCACTGCATTCTGGACTCAAACAATGGACTAGAATGTAAGAACTATTGTTTAGCTCCATGACGTTAGTAAACATCTGCTAGAAGGTAATGTAAAAATTTGTCCAGCCAAATTACAGGACTAACAACTTTATCTTTAAGAGTATCTTTAACTTATTATGTATTCCAAATCACTATATGCAATTTTCAAAAGCTATTAAAAGGTTACTCTTTAATTCAATAAACATGTATTGAGCACCAATTCTATGTCACATACTTATTCAGGTGTTTGGAATACAAAATACAGTAGAATACAAATATAACAAAGATTAATAAAAAAGCAGAGTGGAGACAATATTGAAATTGAGAACCTGCGTTCTTGCTCTCCCTCCAAGGAGCCTCCTCATACCCCTGGGCATTTAGTATCCTATGAATGGGTATAAAAAGGCATGTTTGTCTTTCTCTTTGAAAACTAAGTTACATAGTGAAAATTATCTGAAGAATCAAAGGTAAACTATAAAATATAAGAAACTACATGATAACTTTTGGAATTAAATCTGTGGTTTCTCATAGTATATATTCTCACTGTAATAGACTTAATATGTTCTTTCTTAAAAATTTCAAAATGGGATTCTTTGCACTAATGATTTATTGAGGTCATCTTTGAAAGTATCCCTAGTATCACCATCTATCCATCTCCTTTTGCTGATAAGGAAACAATCCTCCAAATGTGACATGACTTACAGAATGGGTTAGTGGTTGAGCCTCCTGATCTCCAGCTCTGTGCTGCTCTCCCTGTTCCACACTAAGGTTTCTTTCACATTAGGAACTATACACATACACAGTGCACTTGAATCTCCCAGAGCATTAAGGCATAGTAGGGAGGCAGTCTTGTTTTGGAGAGCAGAAGTGAACAAAAAAGTGATACAAAAAGGCAGGTGGCCACAGGGCTCCTACGGATTCTCTCTGCTAATCATGTACTCTACTTGCCCTACTGCTCCTAGCCCTGGCAACCCTTCTCTTCTCCTTTGCCCTTTCTAAACCCCATCCTCCTGTCCTCTTGACATCAGCTTGGTGGGACTGATCAGTGTTTTGATTATAACTTTGTGTGCTGTTGACCTTGGCCAATCAGGCTGGCCTTGTATTACCAATTCTCACTCCTTGAAGAGAAGGAATAACATTGAAATGCTTGACCTGGGAACTTGAATTCAGTTCAGCTGTTTTGGCTGGTATAGTATATTTTAGAAATCAAACTTGAATGCCTTTATAGTGGACTTGCACGTCCTCATTGGCTGCACACTCCCCCCACTGCCTACTGGATTACACCAGGCTTTTCTACACACTTTTCAGAACTGCCTGGCCCCTGAAAGCATTTGAGTTGACTACTGGTGGACTGACATCTTCCTGACAGACTGTGACAGGAAGATCTTGGGTTCTTTGGGGTAACAGACACTAATTTTCAGTTTACTATGGGTCTCTTTAAAATCAAAAGCATTGCCTATGGCATCTCTCTCACTGGTCAGAATTTAGTACTGATGTGGCCAAAATCACAATGCTTTGCATTCAATAATGAGTCTGAGGGAGTTCAAGTGAGAGTGTAGATGGAGGGGGAAGGAGTTCAGAAGAACCCAGTTAAAATACATTATTGTGTGTGCTCAAGAATCTTGAAGCAATGATTTGTTATTAACACCTTGCTTTTCTGATAGAAATGCCTACAGACAGAAGACTTAGTAATATTTGGTTTAATACAGAAGGGTCCCTTTATCTTATTTGTGAAAGGATTCTCCTGGATGTGGCACTCTTCAGGGAAGGTACAAGGTCATGCAACAGTGTATTTTCCCTTGGTCCCAACATCATTTTCATTCAAATCCTCTTCAATACAGGTTGCCAATTTGGCCTGTTCCATCTCCAACAATGAAGAAGGGGTGAAACTAGTTCGGATGGCAGCCACCCAGATTGACAGCCTGTGTCCCCAGGTAAGCCTCATTTACTTTGTTTCCAAAGCCTGATATTTCAGATCTTCTACGCTCCAGCCCTCATGTCACTCATTTCCTTGCCTTGCCCTCTTTCCTCTCACTAGAATGTGCTACCCAATGTTCATGGGCCATTTCAGGTTCTGCCTTTCTCAAAAAGAACTTCAAACTATTCCAGTCTCTTCAGAATTACTGTGGCGATTATTCTCTTTTCCACTCCTATTGACTTTCTTCTATTTGTCTTGGACTGTTATTTCAATGCTCCATATCT
This sequence comes from Pseudorca crassidens, assembly GCF_039906515.1. Taxonomy (NCBI): domain Eukaryota; kingdom Metazoa; phylum Chordata; class Mammalia; order Artiodactyla; family Delphinidae; genus Pseudorca; species Pseudorca crassidens. The sequence continues at coordinate 19,624,038 of NC_090309.1, read as the reverse complement.
ATTTACCTTTAGTGTCTCAACCACTAAATTATATGCTTGCGCATGTAGAACAAGACTTCTATTTCTGCCACATCTGTGCTAAGTAGGCTTTGTCCAGTAAGCACTTTTTGAAACCTATATCTTACAAAAAGAAGAAAAGCAAACAAAAATTAGTAGTAGTTGATAACCTACTTTAAGTTTCATGTTTTGATTGTCCTTCCAAACACTGGGAACCCACTTATCTGTGGAAGCTGCAGGGTCCAGGATTTCAACATGATCTTTGACCTGCTTGTTCCTCTGTCAAAGAGTGTGGTCAATATGTCCCTGGATTGTCTCTAACAAATAGGTCATCAATGCCGCTCTCACACTGGCTGCCCGGCCACAGAGCAAAGTTGCTCAGGACAATATGGATGTCTTCAAAGACCAGTGGGAAAAGCAGGTCCGAGTGCTGACAGAGGCTGTGGATGACATCACCTCAGTGGATGACTTCCTTTCTGTCTCAGGTAATCACAAATGGGCCCCTTACAAGGCAGCCGAAGAAAGAGAACAAGATGAGATGAGGAATATCTTTCAAATGTCATGGGTCTCTGTTTCAAGTGCTCTCCTTGGCCCTTTGAGCTGTCAATCATCTCTGCAACTGTAATTGTAACACCCTCTTGAAAATTCTTCTCTGCTGTGCACATTATTTCAAGACACTGAGCCAAAGCATTTGGGGGGAAAACACAAATTTCTGATCAAGATATTAGAAACCTGAACAGATTATTTAAGTAGAGTTAGGCTCCTTTTTACTTCCTGGAGTTTTTAAAATAGGATGGCCTTTGATGCATCTGAATCATCCATCTAAAAAAGGGTATGGGTTATGAGACTGGTTACGTTTAAAAATCAAAAAAACAATGAGTTATTCCAATTTGGCTGCATTAAGGTTTTTTCCCTCAATAAGTGAAGTTACCCAGGTTTGTGATAAGCTGGGAAGAAATGTTAGCCACAGAATGAACCTATTAGAAGGTACTTGGGAGTCATTGAGGCTTTGAGCACTTGACCATGAGGTTGTGGAAAGAAGTGAGAGAGAGTAACTAATCATCACTGGAAACTGTAACTTTCTTCTTTGTAAATGAAGCCAGACTGAAGGATGTTGGCGCATTTGAATAACCATGTAATCAATTTGACCTTTAACGGGGCTCATCAATGCTGTTTCAAATTTGGCTACCGCCAGCTAATGGGCCTTTTTCCAAACACATTTGACGAAACATACTTGGCCCAATTCACCTGGAAAAGTCTCTATGGGAGGCATGGGGGAGGAGGTCACCAGAAACCTCAGCCTCCTTGCGAGGCATTAAAATAACCAAGTGACGCTTGAAAATTCAAATTGACCAGGTGTTGACTCTACCCACAGGAATATGGAACTCACACCTGACAGTTCAGGTGCGCCCTAGCCTTGACCAGGACTTACTGAGGTCTGAGATGGAGGGGTTGCAGCACAGCTGGTGGGATCCAGACAGACAGGGCCTCTGACTGCAACAGTGTGGAAGGGATTTCTGCAGGAGGCTTAGTGTATTTAGAAACTTTTCTCTAGTTGCAGTCTTTCCTTTCACCAAGAAACTGACAGTGAATTCCCACTGGGGGCTTGTGTTTAAAGCTTGTCTGAGAACAGCATAGTTGAATCTGTAGATCTGATGGATGATGGAAAAGCCAACTTTGAAATCATGGAGGGCAGGGCAAGGGAGATGGGAAAAATGAGTGAACACATGCTCAGTATCTATAATTTGTCTGACTTTCTGCTATTTGGTTTAATTCACACCAAAGTTTTATAAGATAGGCATCACTATTCTGAGCCTTCCTTTGAGAAAAGTAAGGCACTGAGAGGTAGGTAACTTGGCAGAGGTATAATTAAAATCCAGATATCCCCTTTCCAGAATCTATATAGTTCTCAGTAAGTCTAGATAGAAGGGAATTTGCCTTTGATGTTTCCAGTTGTCATTGCAGCTCCTTCCCCACCCCCTCAAACCTCGCCATCCCCTCTGGAACCACCATTCCACTCTCTCTTCCCTCTTGGAAACCTGTCTTATTCTTCATTCCTAAAGTGCTTTGTTTTTGATGACTTGTCAAAGCAACTATTCATTTAAACATACCCATATCCAGGGGTTGACTGATAAAGAACTCAATGTGTTGCCATTCCTGGGATTTTTGCTTCACTGATGCGTGAGTCCTAACAACATAAAAGATATGCAAGAAATGTATCTTTCATAAGGTTCTTAGAAATTGTTTGGATAGACATATTGGGGATTTGAGTGGTGGGGAACAGAAGGACGGACACCAGGACTGAGCATCTTTCTTGTATGTAGTCAGTCTTTGCCAAGATGACTATAGGGGTCCCCAAAAGGGGCAGGGGGACTCTCCAACCAGCCTCAGAACTCACACAGCAATCCTAACAGCACCTGGAAATCTTATGCTATTCCCCTTCTATCTACAATTGAATAGAAAATATACTACCTTTTTCAAAGAGGAATCATTTCAGAACTTAAAGCTTTCCCAACTTCTCCTTTTCTTTAAATGCATATATGAAAATTTCTGAGGGTAGAGAAAAGCAAGGTTAGGAGGTCTTATCTCAGACTGTTTCAGTAGTGCAAAGCTTTTCTTAATTTTCTTCCACCGGATATGCCTCTGCCACCTTTCTCCCTGCCATTCCTTTGTGCATCTCATTATTACCAGCAACAAGAAAAGGCTTTGGCTTCCGCTGATAACACTGTGCAGTCCAACCCCAGTGGTACAAGCGCTGCGGCATGCCATGACAGGAAAATGAACAGGCGCTGTCGGGGAGCCAGCCTTGGCAGGACCTGCTAGAGCATGCCTTTGGACTTGACAATCGGAGGCGGCAGGCACCTTTCCACAGATGGGCTTGACAAATAATGACACTGACCACTCTGTCCTGCTGGTAGACTGTAGATACAGCCCGATAGTTGGGGAAACTACTTCTTATCTCCTCTCCGAGCTGGAGCCAAAACATCTGCATCAGTAAATTGCAAGGTTGGCCCAGGAGATATTTTGAAATGGCATTAATGACACTTTATGTATCAGTTTCTTCTTAAGGGAATATCTATTCTGGCAGGAAACTCTATTTTGAAAACAACAACAGAAAAGATTTTTTTTAAGAGATAGTTTTGTTTTGCTTTCTTTCTTTTTTTTTTTTGCTACCTGAACTTGTGTGTCTGAGTGCTTAATTTGTCCATATGAAAAGCAGCAAGTTTGGGGAGCTACTAACATTACAGGAGCAAAACCAATTTTCAGATGTAGTCTGGGCTTATAAAAAAAAATGAAATGGCTGTATTAGAACACTTAAACTTTTCCCACTGGGCAAAAACTAAAATTTTTAATAGTGTCTTAAATTGAACATCTTGGCATTAATCACATAACAGTTGAATTCTTGGGTTTGGCTCACAAAATAGCAGGCATCTAAGATCTGAAAAAGCTGTTAACTCAATCCCATAATGTCTAAAAGTTTTGTTTTGCTTTGTTTGCCTTTTCCTCTTTTACTTGTTTGGTTTTTTTTGACTCCAGGGTCTTGAGTTTGTTTCATTAAAAAATTCACAGACTGAACTTTGCTTTTGAATTTAGAAACTATAGCTTTAAAGCTTATAATAATCAGGTAGTCTGATCATCTGTGATTTTTTAACAAGATTATATCTTTCCTGAAATCGTAAGGTTGCAAAAATTCAAGGAAGTTTACCACAAGATACGTTGCAGTCAAATGTTTTATGATGTTTAAAAACCATGCTTTCCATCCAGGCATCCAAAGTACCTAAGGGGTTTATCCCAGCAATGTAATCATCTCTGGAATACAGGTGCTTTTTATTATTACTTTCTCTTCTATGTTATTTTCTAGTTGGAACATCATTCCTCTATCTCCTTACTTAATGAATTATTTCTCCTGAAAATACCGTAGGATAAAAATATATAATTGATTGTCCCTCTTCAATGGACATGTTTATTCAGGATTTCTTCTTTGATTGCCTGCTCTAAGGTGCTGTCAGTTATGAAAATATGAGTTAAGTGTGGATTCTGCCTTTGAATAATTCACTGCCCTTTTTGATAGATACTAGACCAGAGTAATTCCAAACTTGTAAACCCCAGACCTGATGGTGTAGGGACTAGGGGTGGAGAAGTTATTACAAGGGGTCCAGGGAAACCATATATAAACCAAGTGTCATCTTTTGATTAAATAATATGTCTACAAGAACAATATAGCTCTTTTCAAGTGCATTATTGGTACTTAGATTAATAAAGTACAAATTTATTTTAAAACATTCTTTATCATAGTGGCTTTTACATATATATCATCCACTGGTATAACTACTATCATGAGGGAATTGTAATTCATTTTTTTATAAAAGGGGTACCTCTAATTGGGTAAAGTTGGGAAATGCAGAGTAAACTATCTCAACATTTCATAAAAAGAGTTGATTAAGAAAACTGAGTCATTTAGTAAACTAAAAATTAGTAAAATTAATATTTTATTCACATATGATTAATATGACTAACCATTGAACAAATTAATTGGCAATTCAATTAAAAGCAATGCTGTTGCTATGATGGCCTCCTTCAATTAATGTATACAGTTGACCCTTGAAAAACTTGGGGGTGTGGGGCACCGACCCTCCCTCCACACAGCTGAAAATCTGGGCATAACTTTACAGTTAGCCCTATAGATGGGAAGTTCCGCATCTGTGGATCCAACCAACCTTGGCTCTGTGGTACTGTAGTACTTACTACTGAAATAAATCCATGTATAAGTGGACCTGCACTGTTCAAACCTCTGTTGTTCAAGGGTCAACTGTAGTTATACCTATGAAAGCATATTCTTTTTCTTGTTCCTAATTAGATTAGTTGCATATTTTAGTTTGGAAATTAGATTTTAAAAACTATCATTTCATTTTAGGATATTAGGTCATGAATGGACTTCTTACATTTTAAATTTTGTTAATTCCAGTACATTAGTATCTAATGTAATTGACAGATTCCTCTGTTTTGCATTCAATTCCATCTTTAAATTATGCACAGAAAAATGGTAGGTATGCTTATTCTTACATTATGTTATTCAAAGAAAATGCCTGTTTTTTTTTTTTTTTTTTTTTCCCGATATGCCGTCCTCTCACTGATTTGGCCTCTCCCGTTGTGGAGCACAGGTTCCAGACGCGCAGGCTCAGTGGCCATGGCTCACGGACCTAGCCGCTCCGCGGCATGTGGGATCTTCCCGGACCGGGACACGAGCCCGTGTCCCCTGATTGGCAGGAGGACTCTCAACCACTGCGCCACCAGGGAAGCCCGAAAATGCTTGTTTTTGACATGAACACCCTCGCAGTTGCCCATTTTCAGGGACCACGACATATTTTAATTGTCTGGAGGAATCCATCAGGGCAGTAAGAGAGACCTATTTGAATCAAACTTCTGTATTTAAAATCCTGTGCCAAGTTTCATTTGAGTAAACCTTTTTTTTTAAGGTGTCCTTTTAGGTGAGTTTGCATGATCCAATCCAAGATCTCATAAAGAGGTGGTTTCAGAAGTTCCTTAATCAAAATGAAAGCCTTTAAGTCTCTATTTTCACAACTGTCTTTCTCGTTCTCTCAGGAAAATATCAGCATTCAGGAAATAACTTCTTGTGAGTTTAAGATATCTAAATATTAAAATTTAAACATTTCATTTTTTTTCTATTCTAATTTCTATTTGAAACCAGAGAATGTAGAAATCAGAAATTTATAAATAGTTGAGTGAGGAAATCATATTGTATGAGGTCAAACAGATGTTCCTTTATGAAACATGTTATACTTTGCAATTTTCTATCCAATGTCTTATAAAAACAAATATTTTCTCTGAGTGATTGGTTTAATTAAAGAAGGAGAGATCCATGGGACAGACTGGGATTTGCTGAGTACCCTCCCATCTCTCCTTCTTTAGGAATTTATAAATCAGAACTAGCTCTAGAAACTTCTTAAAGAGGTAACCATTCAATTTAGTCCTTTATTAACTATTAATTGAACAGTTATAATTTCTTAAGGGTTACCAGATTACTTAAGACTACTTCCAAGCTTGTCCTGTTATTCTATTGTGTGTGTATATGTATATTTTCAGCTTAAGTTCTTTTTTTTCTCAGAGTACTAAACTTTTTGAACATTTCCTTAGAATTCTGTTTCTAAAGAATGTTCAAGGAATATAATAACAGCTCTCACATTGGACATGGAAAATACAAAATTGCACACCTGCAAAACTGTAAGGGACCAGACTGCATGTTTTTTCTAGGCTGGTAGAGAGAAAAGCCTCTCATCCTGCCTGCTTGGATTCTGCTTTGGACAATGATGGAGAGTGATCCCTGACCTTGACTCCAATCTGAGGGAACCAGCCACAGACTGGATTGTATTACAATTGTGGGGAACTCTGTGATCCTCTTCACCTGATCAGTTTCCATTGCATATACGTTATGCATGACACAACATTGGAAGACTGATGGGGTGATATTTGTTCATTTTAAAGTCTCCCTTAAATGTTTCCTCAATAAAAACATGATCCAACCCAAAGTGCAACTCTGGACATGTCTAGAAACGTTGCTGCTTGGTGACTTCTTGTTCGCTGCCACTACCACTCTTAAAAGACCTTTTCACCCAATAAATCTTAAACACTGAAACAAAGAAAGAGATATTTTTAAAATTGGTGGTTCTCAAAGTGTGGTCCCCAAACCAGCAACATTACCATCACCTGGGAACTTGGTAGAAATGCAACTTCTTGGGCCCGACCCCAGACCTAGTGAATCAGAAACCCTGAGAGAGACACCCAACAGTCTCTATGATGCTACAAATCCTCCAGTTGATGTTCAAGTTTGAGAACCACTATTGTAATTATAAACTATGTTCTTTAAATATAATTTCAATGTTATTAGGCATGTATTGAGATGTACAAGTTGATGGCTTGTGAGTTAATGAATCTATCTTCAATAGGTTTTTAAGTGTGTCAGTGGTATAAATGTGTATGTGTCCTCTCCACAGAAAATCATATCTTGGAGGATGTAAACAAGTGTGTGATAGCCCTTCAAGAGGGGGATGTGGACACTCTGGACCGGACTGCAGGGGCTATCAGGGGCCGGGCAGCTCGAGTCATACACATCATCAATGCTGAGATGGAGAACTATGAAGCTGGAGTTTATACTGAGAAGGTGCTGGAAGCTACAAAATTGCTCTCTGAGACAGGTAACCATGGATATTAGGTTTGACCAAAATGTCAGCACCATGATTAATTTCCATACCTGAATCAGTCTGTTTCATTGTTTCCCATAGGTCTTTCTGCTTCTAAATTACACATGATCATAAAAAGGGTGCTCTTTATTTCTTGAGTTTGAATTGGAATACTTTAGCAGAATAATAATTTATTATTTTGCAGTATATACTACTCTACAGTTTTTATATATAAGCACTTGATTCTCACAAGGACCTTGTGAAGTAGGCAGATTTTTATTATCTCCTATTATGAATGTGAAAATGGAGTTTTGAATCAGTTAAGAAACTGGAAAAAGGTCACAAGTCTAGAAAATAGTGAATATGTGATTGGAACTTGGAATCTTGAACTTGAAAAACATTTCCCTGTCTATTTCTTGAGAAGATAAGGACAACCAGGGAAAAGCATAAAGGCTCTAGGTAGTACATGGACATGAAGTAATCAAAGGAGGTAGTGGTTACTGAAAAAGGGTTAGACTTTAATATATGTCCTGCTCCTCTTACAAAGGCTTGCATGCCCTCTTCCAGGGGCATGTGGCTGCCCACTGGGGAATCACGGTCGTGGTGAGACACAGTTACTTATGGGAGCCTGTCATAGCTCTCTGGTACACTGAGATGGAAAAAATACTTATTTCTACTGAGTTATCACAACAACCCATAACTCTGGATAGTTGTGTCAAAGAGTAGCCTATTTTTAGTAGTTTTTGCTCTTGACTGGTGTCTCTTGGCTTCAGACCCTTTCTGAAGTCCCTTATGCCTTGTATATTTGTATATATGGGGGAATGAGAGTAGAGAGAAAGTCCAGGGATGGAGAGAAGACAAATAGAATTAACTTTATATTGGATGGAGTTATGAATGGGTAATGAATCGGGTCCTCTGTATGCGTAGAAGGAACTTACCTCAGCATCAGTGGGAGTCTTCATGGGTCTATATATGGAATTTGGAACCCACTAGGCTTTTAAAAATAGACATATCTCTGAAAGGTCAGATATAGCAGTGTTCCAAGTTCTACATGATAAGACATGTTAGTAGAAACATGTTTCCTTCTACAGGGAAAAGGTTATTTACAAAGATTTCTGTAGCTATTTGTTAGTCTAGAATAGCATGGAAAAACAACAGATAAACAGACACTGATTGCTCTCTGAAATATAAGCAGAAAAGGACTAGTGTAATATCACATAATAAAGAGCACATCTAGGGATCGTTGCTCTTGAGAATCCTCACAGACTTAGAATTACAAATAATAACAATAATAATATGATATATCCATAATTCGAAAAGAGTCATGTACCACAATGTTCATTGCAGCTCTATTTACAATAGCCAGGACATGGAAGCAACCTAAGTGTCCATCAATAGATGAATGGATAAACAAGATGTGGCACATGTATGCAATGGAGTATTACTCAACCAAAAAAGGAAACAAAATTGAGTTATTTGTAGTGAGGTGTATAGGCCTAGATTCTCTCATACAGAGTGAAATAAGTCAGAAATAGAAAAAAAAATACTGTATGCTAACATATATATATATATGGAATCTAAAAAAAAAAAAAAAAAGGTTCTGACGAACAAAGGGGCAGGACAGGGATAAAGACACAGACGAAGAGAATAGACTTGAGGACACGGGAAGGGGGAAGGGTAAGCTGGGACGAAGTGAGAGAGTAGCATGGACATATATGCACTACCAAATGTAAAACAGATAGCTAGTGGGAAGCAGCTGCATAGCACAGGGAGATCAGCTGGGTGCTTTGTGATCACCTAGAGGGGTGGGATAGGGAGAGTGGGAGGGAGACACAAGAGGGAGGAGATACTGGGATATATGTATATGTATAGCTGGTTCACTTTGTTATAAAGCAGAAACTAACACACCATTGTAAAGCAATTATACTCCAATAAAGATGTTAAAAAAATAATAATATGATATATCCACATTGTAATTAGCTGAAATTCAGCACTATTTTTTTTTTTTTTCAAATAGGCTTGCCCTTTGCATTCAATAGAGCAACACAATGCAAGCCATACGGTATTTCTTTTCTCATTTGGAATAATTAGAAACAGTTATTTTACTCTCCAATTTAAGGACTTTTTTTTCACCCTTAAGGAAACTCTGTCACATTTTTGGAGCTCTCAGTTCCTGGCCCATTACCTCGATTTTGTTACAAAGTCTCAGCTTCCTGTGATATATCTGACACATAGCAGCATTTCCTTGGATCTGACACTGAGTGAAGAGTGTCAGAAGTTTCAACTCATGACTGGTTGGAATGATTACTGCCACAGATGACATGCAGAGCATATTGCCAACTTATAGGTGACTTTGTGCACACAAAGACTTCAGCGTTGTTCAAGAGACATTTTAGATTTCTTTCTTATTGAGCCTTGGGGTGCTTTAATAAATAGAAGGAGTGGTGCCCATTGGGTCAAAACCGACATAAAGGCAAGGGCAGTGTGCCTAGCTGATGGAAATATTTTAACATAATTTTCACCCAAAGTCTTGAAATGTAAATAATATTCTGGTTGAAGTTTTTTTAACTGAAAAAAAAAATCAATGAAACAGAGCAATCCATCCTGGATTGTTGTTGCTAATGAAGATTTTGCTCTTATTTGTCAATTTTCAGATCTTTAAAAATTCTCATCTCAGCCCTTCCTTGCAGTGATTGAATACTTGGGGTACTTAACTAAAGGCACCTTCCTGATTCTGATGTCCACATCCAATTCATAATTGAACAGAAAAGATAAGCAAGACATTTAGATTCTTTCTATTTTTCAGCATCTATTGAAGATCACTAGGAAAGAAGCCAGGTAGAAGAGAGTGAAATAAACAGTTTATAAATAACTAGTAAAAAATGGAATACATGTCAAGGAAAAGTAGATATTAGTGGGCTAAGAACTAGAATATACAAGGTATATAGATTATTTTGCTTCTGTCCCCAGTGGTTCTTCTCTTTCCTAAACAGGAACAATATGGTTTCTTTATGGGTAAGTAGAGAGGTTGTCAAAGAAATGAAAGCAAAATCTTTAGCTGTGGGCTTCCCTGGTGGTGCAGTGGTTGAGAATCCTCCTGCCAATGCAGGGGACATGGGTTCGAGCTGTGGTCTGGGAGGATCCCACATGCTGCGGAGCAGCTGGGCCCGTGTGCCACAACTACTGAGCCTGTGCTCTAGAGCCTGCGTGCCACAACTACTGAAGCCTGTGCGCCTAGAGCCCGTGCTCCACAACAAGAGAAGCCACCGCCATGAGAGGCCCGTGCACCACAAAGAGGAGTGGTCCCACTCGCTGCAACCAGAGGAAGCCAGTGCGCAGCAACGAAGACCCAATGCAGCCAAAAATAAATAAATTTATTAAAAAAAAAACAAAAAATAATTTAGCTGTGAGTAGAACAATTGACATACTCACGGATTCCTCATGGAGGGAGAATGCCTCTGCTCTGAAGCCAGCAGGGCTTAAGAGAAGGGATGGTCCTCTGTCACAATTGCACTGGTAATCTGAACATGTGGAACATGAGGTTTAAAATGTGTGATCTATATGGTGACTTAATACCTAGCATTTCTCAATAAGAAATTTCTCTATGAGAAACAAGCTAAAAAAAAAAAAAAAGCTTTAGCTGTTAAAATTCACTGGTTGCTAATTAGAATTGTTGGGGGATGTACTACACACATGGAGTTGGAGGAAGAACATAAGATCAGTTCCGTGATTATGGTTATGCAGAGTTTTGTAGGTTATATAGATTTTATAAAATGGATTTGTCCCCTTGTCAGTGTCTGGCTATGCTAAGGGGGGCTACGTCCTTCAAATAAAAACTCCTATACAGATAACTAATACCCAAATTTCTACCTTTGGGCTAACATTTTGCTTCTGATTTTAAAAAAAAATCTTAGTGCAACGTTTAATTGGTCACTTTTTTATGCAAGTTTATCAAACTTTGTCCTGAGAGTACATTTTATTTTGAGGAGAGAACACGGAGCAGTGGGCAAGGAGTGGAAGGTGACAGGAAGAAGAAGAAAAAAAGGAAGAGTCCAGGACATGGAAGACAAAGCATCATGTTTTCTTTTGCCTTTCCACCAACCTACCAGGTTCTGCCAATTTTATATCTGAGTTGTTAAAGACCCTAAGGCAGAAGTTCTCAACCTCTGTATTATTGACATGTGAGTCTTGGTAATTCTTTCTTGGGGTGGAGGCAGCTGTCCTGTGCATTAAGGGTGCTCAGCAGCATCCCTGAACTTACCCCACTAGATGCTTATAGGACCTCTTCCCTTTCCCACTTCAAGTTGTGACAATCAAAATTGTCTCTAGACATTGCTAGATGTTCTTGGGTGGACAGAATAACCCCCATGGAAAATAACTGCCACAAGAGAAATAATATTCCATAATAAGAGCAACTTTAAACAAGACTAAATGGAGCCTCTGCATGATGGCCATAGGGTACGGTGAAGGGAATGGAGTGAGAGTCTATTACCAAGCATGAAAAAAAAGGGGCAGAATGCTCAAAAAGTCTTAACTAGACCAGACTTTGCTGCTAATGGGGTTTTCAAATACAGGCCAACCTCTGTTTAAACATGCAAATGATGCAGGGGTGGGTCTCTGTAGAGAGAACTCCCACTTTACCTTCACTGAGAGGCTAGAAATTGAGAGAGATCCAGAGTGATGGAACAGTCTAGTTAATTTTCCATAAATTACTTTACTTAGTAAAGAGTAAGTAAATTTTTTTGAAGAGTGCTTTTTGTCTTGATATGAATGCTAAGTTAATTTGAAAACACAATTTTGTGGATTATTAGTATGTTAAAATTCTAGGGCAATATTACATAAAAATTTACCTATTTATTTTTTATAAAACTAATCTAGGCAGATGAAAGCACAATAAACTTGACGTACATCAGACTCATTAAATACTAACATGTTTGATGGGCTCTTCAATAAAACCTGAATTATAACAAATTGCCGATAGCTTGGTAGCAAGTGCACCCAATGAGACCCATTTTTAGAGATCTCATTTGCAAAGTCAGATTGCTGTGGAAAGTTGAGGGGCCTGAAAGTCCATTCAATGATATTATGTTTAAAGTAGCTCATTCTTCACAGAACAGATTACATTGAAATGCCATTTTTGTAAATGTGATGGCTGATGCAAATTTGTGGCGATGTCAATATCATCAGGTTGAGAGATCTTTGAGATGCCAGCAGTTCTTTCTTCAGAGGGAACCAAAAAGAATAGAAAAAAATAAAGTCTTTTTAGTGAGGATTCTGTTATTAAGCACTTTGTAAATGAAAATGAAAATTCCATTATTTTGGAGAACATGTGGGCCAAACAGATGGTATAAATTTTTTCAAGACTTTTTTTTTAAAGAACAGTTAAATGTTCACAGAAAAATTGAGGGGAGGCTACTAAGATTTCCCATGATTTTGAATCAATTCCCTTGATTCTGCACAGGCATGGTGTCCCCCATTATCTATATCCCCTACCAAAGTGGTACATTTGTTACCATTGATGAACCTACACAGACACATCATAATCACGCAAAGTTCATAGTTTACATTTTGGTTCACTCTTGGTGTTGTATACTCTATTATATTTGGACTAATGTATAATGACATGTATCCATCATTATGGTTTCATACAGTGTATTTTTCACTGTCCTAAACATTCACTGTACTCCATTTATTCATCCCTCTCCCCCTCCCAATCGCCTGGTAACCACTATCTTTTCACTGTCTCCATGGTTTTGCCATTTCTAGAATGTCATATAGTTGGAATCAAATAGTATGTAACCTTTTCAGATTGACTTCTTTCTCTTAGTAGAGATGGTATAATTTGTAATTTCATGCTTCTGTTATGTAAAGTTTTCATAAAAGAGTTTTTTTTTTTTACAGCATTCCTATGTATTTTGCCCAGTAAGAGGAACAAATAGAAAGCACCCAAATTAGAAATGATAATGAGGGGTACCATTGTGTCAGTACAATGTATAGGTGAAATCCATGTAAGGAATCAGAAGAACTCAATTCCTTGACTTCTAAATGTGACCTTACACAAATTAGTTAATGCCCCTGAGCCTCAATCTTCTCATGTATTGCCTGATGTTTCATCATCTAAGTATGGTCAATATTATTGATTTTGGGACATATGCTTCACTGTTTCTTGGCTTCCTCATGACTGCACTCAACATGGACAATCACTGCCCATGAATCCTCTGTATAGATCCTCTGCTCCACTTGGACAGGTGTATTTATTATTTTCCAGTTAAAACACATCCATGCTGTTCCCACTCTCCTTCCTGTCATCTTCCCCGTTTTCTCCTCCTCCTCTACATCTGTGTATTGAACTTATCCTTTAAGATCTGACTCAGGTCGCAGCTAGAGACAACAGGGATCTATTTCTATGAGTCTGTTGACATTTATTACATCCTCTTCAGTGTCAATGGTCCACAGATAGATTGTCACTTCCTAGAGGCAGGTGTTCCTGTACGTGCCTTGGGCCTAGACAAGTATTATCACATCATTAGCCTTTAATATGTATGCATTGATTAAATGAATATGAAAAATTAAGGTATGACCTTTTTTTTCAGTGGAGAATATATCCACTAGCAGCAGCCTTAGGCTTATAACTCAAGATTCCAGGATAAGTAGAGATGCTTGTTTTCCTCCTACTTTCTACACATCAAAGAAGAGCAATCTTCTTGGCCACTTGGGGGTATGCTTATTTCACTTGGACTGATTTATGTTGCTGGCGGGATCAAGTTTTATCATTGGACATGTCTGGGTGACCTGACTATCCCCGTGACCAGAGGCAAGGGGTATGGACAGAAGTAAGATCAATATCAGAAGAAGGTGGTAAGGACAGATTATTGGGAAGACAGAAATATTAGATATTAGAGATAGGAAGGACTATTACAATCTGTCACTTCTCCGTGACTGACCTTGAAATTAAATTATGAAAGTAATGAATTTCCACAGAAGCTGTAATGACTGAGATTCAGTTCAGCCTAGACTTCCTAATATATTTTAAATACATTTTAATATAACCCTTACTATTGGTGTAAAGCATTTTATTTCCCCCTGAAAGGTCAAAATGATTACAATATGGAGGAAATGTCTTACTAAGTGGTGGTTGTGCTAGTCATGGAGGTGGGAAGTCAGAAGTGTAGGAGGAACGAGAAGGAAATTTCATTCACTTAATAGTCCTTAGACAGGCAACATGTAGTTTGTCTCAAAGCCTCTTCCATATGTCTGAAACCTACATACTTGAAGTATTGTACAGATCTGGCTGATGGTTTTTAATATCAGTATTTATTTGTTTTATCCTGAATGCAAATGCAAGGTTTCTTGCTCAGAGAACAAACTTCTCTCTTAGTAACAATAACATTGCCAGTTCCCTATACCTCGTTCTACCACTCAAGGCAGTGTGATAAGGTCAGATAAAGTCTGCCCACACGAAGGAGGTCCATACTACAGGAGAAGAACCACGAAATTATGAATCTGAGAGTTTATATAGCAATTGGTGCTCAGCTGTCTCCCTCCCCTCCTGAGAGGGAGAGAAAAACCTTCACTCTTTAATGTTAATAAACTCTCTCCCGGAAAGGTCCCCAGGTTGTTACAACCCTTTAGAATATAAATGAATGGCTCCTGGTTTTATTCTCTTTTGAAATGTAAACACCTATCTCTGGGGAGATAAACCCGTAAATCTCTTTCCGGATTATTTCACCAATTTAGGACTACTATTGAGTCATACCTAGAACCAGGTTACCAGTCATTTTTGCTCAGAAAGCCCTGGCCATGCAGAAATATGAAAATATCTTCTCTATACTGGCTTGTTTGTAAGTAATATGTTCTGCTAGAATTCACACATGACCAGCTCTCTCAGCGTGAGAAGCTGAAGAACCACCTGAGAAGAATACAGCTTGAGAAAATAAGAGAAACACTTTAAAATATATATATTTATTTACTTTATTTATTTATTTTCATCATTTTATTTTATTTTATTTTTTGGCTGCCTCGGGTCTTAGCTATGGCATGCGGGATCTTCGTTGAGGCACGCAGGATCTCTCACTGAGAGGGGCAAGCTCAGTAGTTGTGACGTGTGGGCTTAGTTGCCCCGGGGCATGTGGGATCTTAGTTCCCTGACCAGGGATCAAACCCATGTCCCCTGCATTGGAAAGCAGATTCTTTACCACTGGACCACTAGAGAAGTCCCAAGAGAAACAATTTTAGCCTGATAGTAAACTTCTAACATGGAAGTGGAGGTGGGATAGGATGGATATAGGAAGACTCACAATTACACATTTATGGAGCAACATAGTGGAAGAAACAGTGCCCAATTTTCAAAGTAAAACTAAAAGGAAGACATGAATTTCCAGTTCTGTGTGAGTCACATCATAGACTCATAATCCTGGGGACTGCAAAAGACATGATACTTCTTTGTCACTTCAAGGATATGAGGGATCAGCATCCATGGTACTGGCCATGGAATGGCAGAAGGGCCAGTGCTGGGGTCCACAGGAATTGGTGGCCAGGGTGTATTAACTGGGCACAAGTGAGGCAGCAGTAAGTTCCTTTTACCCAGAATCCCTACCACGTCAGCAATAGGTGTTGGAATCAAAGAAAGGAAGAATATGTCAACAATCACTTGAATGGGAACATCATTAGAATATTCCAGAAATAGTTTGATTAGGAAAAATAAGAAACTATGCTTGTAGCTGGGATAACATATGGACATAAGAACCAGAAAGATTCTGGATATTCCTGTCAAGTTGACCCCAAAATTACCTCCCCACTCGGTTTGCCTTTCTATATTTTACCTGTTCTCTAACGCTAGCTGATTTCTTCCTAGAGAAGAAGCGAAGTCTTCTGTAACCATACCAGCCAATCCCACTCCTCTGTGCCCCATTACTCACTGTCACTCATTAAGGTCCTACCAGGTGTTGCAAACTCTGTGTTTGCTCATTTTTCTGTCTTAAGGTACCTCTCTGTTCTCTGTCCCCCTTCTATTTTCTATCCAGGTGTGTGTGTGTGTGTGTGTGTGTGTGTATGTTGCTTCCTAATTTTAAAAATTGCATGTTTAATGATCAAGATCAGAATCTTTTAAACTAAGAGCAATAAATTCCTAGCAATTATTTTATTACATCTTAAAATTTAAAATCTCATTGACGCCAAAATTAACTATTTATCAAGCTAGGTTTCTACAAACACTGTAAGCTAAATAAAGCATCATGTTCAGTTCTTTACTCATTCCTTAAGTTTCAGAATGAAATGTGCCATCCTTTCCTCTTAACTTATAAACAATTTGTGATTATTTTTGAAATGCTGATTTTAAAATGTAAGAACTTTCCAAGCAAGCATTTTCTTTCCCTGGGGAAAGGAATTTGTGTCTAGACAAAAGCAGATGCATGCTGCCTGATTCTCTCAGGGTAGTTATCGTGGACAGAATTTAGAAGATTTTTTTTCCTTCTTCTAAGCAGTCCTTTTTCATCTTTCATCAAACAATTCAGCTCATGGGTTATGTATGGCCTTCTGGAGCTTGAGTTTGATTTTGATGTTTGAAATGTACATTATAATTTTCCAAACATGAGTTTATGAAAATGGCAGCCTTTAGGAACTCCCACAGAGGGAACAGATGACTGACTCTGACGAAAGAAAGTCCAAGAATATACACAGCATGGAAGAATTAGGACTAGCCAGGAGGATGCTGATGGTTGTCTAGAGGGGTAAAAACAGCTGACAAATAGTCACCAGGGAATAGGGAGCAGATTAAGCTGGGCTTCTTTCGTCCTGGCTCCTAGCTTCCAGAGCTCAATATTTTCTAACTTGATGAAGAATTATCAAGAGAAAGCACGGTGAAAGCTAGTATATCACTGGCCTAGACAGAGAATTATTTCAATTTAGAGAGTTTAAATATTATTTCCATACTCCCTCCTCCACATTTAAAAAACATTTGGGGATACTTTACTCAAGATTCACATCCAATCAATCAGCTAATATAAAATAGTAGTATGCATTTGAGGTAGAAGGAAAACACTTTCACAAGAATATTAGGTTAAGCTGAGAGGTTTTTTAGAAATAGTGTCTAATTTGAGATAGGGAAGATGGGTTTGATTTTTTTTTTCCAGTTACGAGCTTTTTGGTAAAGTCTCTAACTTTTAAAGGTTTCCTTTCTTCATGGATCTGGTGAGGTCATACTGTAATACAGTGTCTAACACTGGCTTTCTTGGCAATGAAGATAAAATGAAAATTCTAACAGTGAGTTTATAAAATCTTGTCCTGAGGGCAGATTTCATAGGAAATTAATTATTAAAAATGCAAAACCATCAGAAAGATGATGTAGTCCTGCCAAGGAGAGAGAAGGGCATAAAAGCAGGGAAATTCAGTTTTCAGATAAATTGTACCAACTTCCCAATTTTCAGAGATTTCAACACTAATTTGTGTGCTATTTTCAGTTTACTTCACTCCCACAAGGCCCACTTTTTGGTGATGAATCATGTACGTAGCTGTACTTCCAAGCTCCATCCAAAGGAGACCGGATGATTTTGCCAGCTGTAAACAAAGAAAAAGGGGGCGTGGACTGGTAGATAAAAAGGGTCATGATGTGAAGATGACAATTACAAGAAACATTTACTGTGAATCTTGTGTGCTTGGCACAATGGGAAGCATCTTACGTACATCCCACTTTTTAGTCCCTTGAAGGCAAGATCATATTTATTTTATTTGCCACTTTATCCCCAGTGACTAAGTACTACCTATGTTTATATTTAAAATTGTATATAGAATTTATAGAATGTATTATTTTTAAACCTTATGTAAGACCAGAAGGCCAGCTGTTTTACACTTGTGTAAACTGAGGCTCAAACTGGTTAACTTGTAAATAAATATAATCAAATATCAAGATTCAATTAAGCTTCTGCCTGAGTGCAATAAATATACCAGAAACCTAGACCAGCATAGCTGCTACAAATGAATGAACAGAAATTTTAATATGTCTTTCTGACTATTTTTACTGTTATTTCTACTTCTGGCATAGCATATTTTATTAGTTAGCTATTGCTGTGTAACAAATCACACCAAAGCTTAATGGATGAACGTTACAAACATTTACTATCTCATAGTTTCTGTGGGTCAGGAGACCAGCACAGCTTAGCTGGGTGGCATTGCCTCAAGATCTCTTGCAAGGATGCAGTCAAGGTATGGGCCAGGGCTGCAGTCATCTCAAGGGTCAATTGGTGAAAGACCTACTTCCAAGCTGACTCACATTGTTGTTGAAAGGCCTCAGTTGCCTTATTGGACATAAGGCCTCAATTCTTTATTGGCTGTTACCAGAGGCTCCTCTCCATTACTTGCCATGGAGGCTTTTCCATAGACCAACTGGCTTCCATCAGGGTGAGCAAGTGAGAGAGCAAGAAAAGGCAAGAAAGATGGGAAGCCAGCACCTTTCTGTAACCTAATTACCAACGTGACAACTTATCACCCTTTCTATATTCTATCAGTTAGAAGCAAGTCATTAGTTCCAGCCCACTTTCAAGATGACAGGATCATACAAGGGCATGAATACTAGGAAAGAATGGCCCATCTCAGAGGCTGACTACCACACATACATATTTGCAAATGCATAAAGATGGGACAAACAATAAGGGTGATGACTAGCATAATTAAGATAGAATATTAAGACATATGAACAGATCCCACAACATGGATTTAACAGGGACATGTTTAACTTCTGCCATAATGTACCTATTTCTTCGTGCAGTGCCTTCCATTGTGTCTAGATAGAGCTATGCAGTATCTGCCCAGGAGGGGAGAGGGTAATAACAGATCTAGATAGTGAGGAAATAAAAGCCAAGATTGGAACAAGGTGATTGGAGAGGAGAGTTGGAGCAGAGAAGGACAGATTTGAGAAATTGCACAGAGAAACAAGACAAAGCTAGTACATAATTCAAAGGTAACAGTGTACATGTCAAACAGAAGAAAGAATCTAGTGACATTACTAGGGAACATTTCATTTGACTTAGTATCAGAGATTCAAACTTTAATCTCAGAAGAAGCTGAGTGGTGATGAAAATCATAACCAGTATTAGAGCGAGTGTGCAAAATCAAGAAGTAAAGGTCTGGATAATGCAAGAAATGCTAGCTAAGTGTTTCAACAAGATTATGGCCACTCTTGTACTTGTAGGAAAGCCTCTACATCTACTGGGAGTGCATGGGTCTATAAATTACAGACAGTAATGAAATAGCCTTTGTTCATGAGGTAGACTTATAGATCCACTTGATTATTTCTTGTCCAATAGATAGAAACGTAAGCAGCTCTAAAAAGAATTCTGAGCTCAAGATTTTGAAAGGTCCCTGTTTGGGATGGGGGGACCCTAGAACATCCTCTAATGACTTAATTATAGGTCATGAAGTTCTTTACTAAAGTTACTGAATCAATATGAAACAATGACCAGTGGCTATGGTTTGTCCTCCATCATTTTTGAGTGTTACCAAAGCATCAAATATGTTACAGCTTCAGTTTGTGTTAGTTCCTACTTCTACACTAGTAAGACTTGGAGCTTCAGACTCAAACAGGCTCCTTTCTAATTGATGATGCTTCATGGATGTGCTGAACTATCAAGGTACACACAGAGTCTTGTAAATGCCAGTCAGACTTTCTTCTGGCCAAATTCAGGCCTGAATGATGGTTTACATCATTCTCTCCTTTATATTCTCTTCTCTTAACCTGACATCTAATTGGGGGCTATTTGAATAAAATTGCTTAGAAATGTCTGATAGAAACCATTTATAGGAAAGAATCCATTACCTACAGAAACATCATCACGTAGTATTTTCCTGATGTAGGGGGATACTAGAGTTGCCCCCACAGAGTCTCCCCAAATTAATACTTTCTGGCTCCAGTTACTCTGATTAATACCTAATTCTCTGCCTAACTTCAACTGTTAAAATGGAAGCATCATATCTATTTGTAATGGAGAGGGTGTGATTATACTGATTCTTGTACTGGAATTGGCCACAATTCTATCCCGGTCCTAATATTTTATTCTCTTTTTAGATTATTTCCAAATGTTCTCATTCTTATTTTTCTATTTTATATTAACACTTATTAGACTGGCTCTTTCTCTAGAACAGAGGCCTTGTCTATTTTTTTCTTTTTTATCCTCAATAATAAAATTTGTGTAAGGAACACACTCAAGAAAGCATGTTGGTTGACTGCACCGCCACAATTGGATGACCCCTATGCATGCAGATATGCTAGTTTGGCTTTGGTCAACTAGTCAAGTATACAATAATAAATCTTTCTCCATGCTCAGTGGTGAAGCTTCTACTCAGGTGGTCCTGAAAGGATTCTGAGCTCAGTTTTTTGAAAGGTCTCTCGAGACCAAAACTAGAATGCCCACTAATAACTTGGTTAATGACTCATGAAACTCTTTAATAAAATTACTGAACTAATATGAAATGATGGGCAGAAAGAGAGCGACTTAGTATGTTGAATGTGATACTGCTCGTTTTGTCCCTGAAATACTGGGTGACAAATTATTTCCTTCTTACTTCCCATTCTTTCACTTCCCATCCTTCTCCCAGCTGGATATAGCTGTGCCAGAAGCATAATAAGGGCTTAAGATGCAATGAATGAAGAAGAGATGGTCTCTGCCTAAAAGTGACTCTTGTGGGAAACAGCTGACATACAGAAATGGCAGACAATCCTCATACAGTGTACTAAGTACTATAATAGTGCAGGCATAATTAGGATGTTATAAAATTGTAGAGAATGGCCAAATTTGGAGTGTCTTGGGATTAAAGAAGGCTTCACAATGGCAGACAATTCTGAACTGGTTGTTGAAGATTGAGGAGGTATTCAGCAGGGGCAAACAAAGAAGTACATTTTAGTAGGAGAGAATAAATTGATCATGGACATGGTATGACATGGTGTGTCTCTGTCATATTTGAAGACATAGAAGTAATTCAGTCTAATTGGAACATTTGAATATATGTAAGAATAAGTGGGGCGACAGAGACAGATAGGAATTATAGTCAGGTGTCAGATGTTTGTGTTTATATCTTGATAAAGAGATTTTATAGTCCTCTCTATATTAAAAGAAGTCATTGGAATATTTACAGCAGGGCATGGACCTTTTAGGTGGTTACTCAGAGGCAATGGAGTTGGTTGGCTAGTCATTTCTACTGCCTCTATTTAACCTTGGATTCGGTTCTTATGGCTGTCGGCAGTCCTATTTGCATCTTTAGCACAATGTTTTGTTCAATTTACTGACTCACCCTGTGCTCTAAAATTTCACCTCTGAAGTCTCCCAGGAGGATTCAGTGCAGATCTTCCTCACCTCTGTTTTAGGATCTCGATCAACACTAGAATAGGTGACCTTGATTTTTATATGCATACTTAACTCTGATTTCATTACTCCTGGAATATCATCATTCTGTGGCCTAGTGTGCACTCTGCATACAAAAGTACAGTGAGAATTTAAAAGTTTATTTCCAACTTTGATCACCCCTTCAGGACATAAGCTATTAAGAGCAATCCAGGATTTCTGATAAATAACAGTAAACTGGTGTCTACATTTTTGGATGTAATTCGTAAAGTAGAAGGAAGCTTCTATTTATATAATCCTATATCAGAAATTCTGTTAATATACAATGTGTGAATCACAAAGGCAATGCTGTGTTTTGTCCTAATTAGGGAGAGGTAGAATCAGCATCATATTTGAAGTACTTTGAGACTGTTTCTATCTCAGTATTACTTTGAGGGTATTTCATTTTTCAAGCCCTATTAAAGTGTTGGAAGAATTCATAATTAAACTAACATCTTAGGTTCTGTCAGAATGGATCATTGTTCTATAAACTTTTGTTTTTCTGTCTTATCACTTTAAAAACCTGAGAGGATAAAACTAAAACAGGAAAGAAAGCACCAATGTGGAGAGCAAAAGTATGTTGGTTAAAGAATTTTAGCAGTTGACCAAGCCCTAAATAAATAAGTATTGAATGCACTTAGGAACAGAGCATGGAAGAAAATTTCCTTAAGGGTCAGACCCAGAAAAACACTGACTTGTGGTAAGAGAAATGGATGTCTTGTCAGTTACAATAAATAAATATCAAATGGAATGTATTCAAATTCTAGGTTTTATCAGCTTGAGGAGTAAAATAAGGTCATTGGAATATTAATGCTAAACTGTCCTTTGAGCCCCTATTTGAAAAGTAAGGATTCCACACCACTTCCTCTACCATTTTTCCTCCTTGGAAAATTGACGGTATTTTCTCTTCCAATCTCTTCTTTCTGCCTCTTCTGACAATGCCACATCCACAACACTGTTGTTCCTTCAAAAACTGCACCTCCTAAATCTCCCAAGAGAGATTCTGTATTCCATGCTGGAGCAAACAGAATGCCCTCTGCCAAACTTGGTGTTTCAGAGTAGTACTGGGTATGTTTTGGGCCCCAGAGCATCCCTTATGAGAATGGTCCCTTTAGAGTTTAGCTTTCTTCTCTCTTTCTTGAGAGAATCCGTGCAGAGTGGAGAAAGAGAGCATATCAGTTCCTGCATTTTCCTCTTCCCCAGCTCTTCCTCGGGGTGACCTTGAACAAAGCAACACAGTCCCACTTTCCCTTTTGGACTTCATCAACGGTTTTCACAGGGAGGGTCTAGTGGATAGGGACTACTCGACTCAGTTTTCCAGCTGGTGGGTCTTAGTGGAATATTAAGCATTTGATCACAGTCAACATTTCTGAGGGTCTTCCTCACTTAATACTATGGATCAAATTGGATTCTATTATGTTTGGGCCATGAGCTAGAACTTTATTTTGTCAGAGCCTTATTCTATAAGGAGAAATAAAGTCTTCAGGGTATTACGTTGATCTCTTTTTAAATTTGAATTTTGAAAAGATTCAAAAATACAAAAGGAACAGAGACTCATGTAACTGACACTCAGCTTGTACCCCAAGGTATAACAAATATTATTTGGCAATATCTGATTCACATTATTATTTATTTCAAAAATAAGATACACCTGAGGCCTCCTTAAGACCTCTACCTAATTCCATGCCTCTCCTTCTGCTCTCAAAGGTAACCACTATAACTTAAGGTTACATACATCTTTTCAGAACATGTGTAATAAAAATGAGTATATGTTTAAATTATGCACAGTATTCTTGTGCATTTTACAATTTCTCACAAATGACATATCTTTTTAGCTTTCTGTTCCCAGTAAACACTTAGACCTCAGGACTTACTCGATTTAATATACTGGCTATTTCCTGATTTACATCCTTAAGTTCATTTTGTCCCATCCATATATATAGTCTGTGAACCTGGGGTGCACAGATCACAGTGGTTCCCCCCTGAGTTAGAAGACTCAGAATAGGTCTGGGTTAGAGTCTGTTGAAAGAGCTCCCTTAAAGCAGTTATTATCCTCAGGTTTAATGTAACTCTTGTTATTATTAACTCTTGGAATATTCAACCTAACAAAAAACAACTGTAACTCTAGAGACACAAAGACATTCCTTTGCCCCCAGTGTACTCAGTCTCCTTATCAGTATCTCCTCAGAAGTCAGCATTTGGCTATGCCCTAGCTAATTTCGCAACTCACTGACTGGCTCTGGAAAGCATCATTTTACTAGATTTTGACAAAGCATTTGCCAAAATGATATGTTCCCATTTTCCATTCCATCTATAGTAGAAGGTTTCCCTTTGATCCACATGCTCAATAAGACGGATATTTTAAGTTTTGATTTGTTTGCTCCTCCTCCAACAAGTATGAACTATCTCATTATTTACATTGTAATTTTTCCACTCATTAGTGAAGTCAAGCATCTTATGTATTTATCAATAATATGGGATTTCCTTGTCGTGAATTGCCTTTTCTAAACTTTTGTCTATTTTTCTATTTTTTCCTTATTGATTTGTAAGAGTATTTATCTTACATGGAGGAGTACCAGTCACTTATCAGTTATAAAAAAGGGGCAAAAATTTGTGCAGCTAAGTGCTACAGATACTATCATATACATCTGTAAAATTGTTGATGGTCATTATGGCAGCTTAGATATCAAATGGAATTAATATTATTTAGAATTTTGAGTTTAGGAAAGGAAAGGAGTTTGTAATTTCCCTTAAGAAAGCTACTCATGTGAAAATGACACATACAAAAATGTTTTCATGCTTAAGGATATCAGTTTCAATTATCTAGATTATTTAGAAATGTAAAACAGTTTATTCCCACCACAAGTGTATAGCTGAAATGGTCTTAGTTTACTGTGGTGGGTTTTAGAAATATATTTTCATTTGATTCATATTTGCAGCAATATTCTCAACGTCTTCCAAATTCCTTTCATATAAAAGCAGTTTAAAGGCCCAATTGAAAAATTCAAGTAGTATAGAGAACCATTCATAGCAATTTACTCACAGAAGGAAATTCACCCCTTGCCATGCTTTGGTTTTGATAATTTCTGTTGAAAGAGTGGTTACTCTGTTTTCCTCTTACCCTCCTTTTTTTTAAAATAACATTTGACTTTTCCTAGTAGAAATACATTTTTTAAGGAATGTTTTATCTTGAATACTCTGACTGTGGAGAGTAAAGTAATTTAGCAGAGTTTCTCCCACTAGGGATTAGAATGGATGTTAAAGTATCCACAGACTTTGAAAATGAGTATAACGACGAATCAGGCCTGAAAATTCAGAAATGGAAATAGATGAATGACGTTTCTATTTTATTGTCCTTGTAAATAAAAAGAATTGTGTTTTTGGCTTTCCTTTGCCATATGAATTGATTGTTACAAGATAACAGCTGAAAAAATTGAATTATAATTTTCGAGAATCAGTGAATCAGCAGCATTTCTTAAGTAGCCACTAAGTTTACTTTCCACAAACTTCCAGTGTGTATGTAATTGTCCTTATTTAAGGAAAGAGATGCCCACGTTTTAAAATGTTCATATGTATCCTCTTGCACATCAACAAAGTTCTGGGAAAATGGAACAAAATCAAATTATCTTTGAGTCCACTGGTCTCTTTTCATAGCCTTTCTGATGGAATATTCTGGGTGTTCCATCTCCCCTCTTACACAGTCTTTTCACAAGCCTCCCTCCACAGCCATCTCCCCACCTCCAGTGTCTCAAGGCCTGCATTCCAGACATAAGTGGAATGGATTGGATCATTTCATTTACATTTTACTATGAAACAACATAGATTAAAGTCTGCTATTCAACCAGCTATGACTTTAGCATTTAATGTTAGGTCCATATTTATTGAGGTTTTCTAAAGGCCAGATGTCATCCAGTGCATTTGTATGTGTTATCGCATTGAACCCCAAGGTAAGAGCTTACTATCATATTTTATATACAAAGAAACAGATTTAGAAGAGTTAAGAAAATGTGACCAAGGTTTCACAGCTAGGAACTAACAGAATTGGAACTTAACTTAGGATAACATGAAACCTGGACTCACATACACTATTCCACACTACCTTAGGCAGGTTTCAAAAACTTGCTCTGTTGCATACCATCGCCATTCAAGGAGTAACGGTTTGCTTTCCTTGCTGAAGGTAAGTGGCACAAAGATCACTAAATTGGATCCACTCCAAAATGGACAGGCAGGCACCCAGCTTCATTGAAATGTTGGGACACCCAGAGCCTGCCATCTTCCCTAAGGACTGAAACAAGGGAGCATGAAAGAAAGATTGTCTAATCCACTGCTTTTCACTTTGTTTAACACAGTGATGCCACGCTTTGCTGAACAAGTGGAGGTTGCCATTGAAGCCCTGAGTGCCAACGTCCCTCAACCATTTGAAGAGAATGAGTTCATCGATGCTTCTCGCCTGGTATACGACGGTGTTCGGGACATCAGAAAGGCTGTGCTGATGATCAGGGTATGTGAGGTCTCTGTAGCTCGGAGATGAATGGAACTTCTAGTAGGGGCCCCAAATAATTTACTCTTTGTTTTTTTTAATTATTTAGTTTAACTTGGTAAGCTGTTTAGCTCCTCATCTAGTCAGACAATGGGGACTTTTTACTTATAAAGGGATGAGTGATCCCAACAAGCCTAGATCAGCACTGAATATCCTGAAGGGTGATGTCCTGCCTACTTCTTACACACATTGTTGCCTAAATTTGATACCAACTTAGGGGTGCCCCTTCCATTCCCTATTGCTAACACTATTTCCCATTAGAATCAGAAAGCCATGCAATGGAAAGAAATGAAGATCACCCAGCTT
This sequence comes from Pseudorca crassidens, assembly GCF_039906515.1. Classification (NCBI taxonomy): domain Eukaryota; kingdom Metazoa; phylum Chordata; class Mammalia; order Artiodactyla; family Delphinidae; genus Pseudorca; species Pseudorca crassidens. Next base: position 19,597,627 of record NC_090309.1, on the reverse strand, counting down.
AGTAGTATTAGTGATAATGATAATAATAATGATATTGATAATGACAATAAAGTGATACAGAGCTACCTTCTTCTTGTAACAAATAATTAAGACATTATAAATAAGGCTAAATAATCTTTCAGCAAACCTCCCCTATCACCTACCCTACTATCTTCCCATCCTCAGTCTTTTGATGTCAGGTAGGTGTGAGCCTTCCAAACCATTGTCTAAGTAATTATATATAGACACACACTAGAAAACATAATACAGCAGATTTTAAAACTCATATAAGTGTTATTTGCAACTTGCTTTGTTCACCCAATTCTATCTCTATGAAGACACATATCTTACCTCATCCCATTTAACCGCTGCACAATATTTCATCATGAGTTGAGACTATTTTTTCTCCTTGCCTTATCAACAATTTGGCACAGTAGGTTTCAAACACTTTTCTTAGCCACAGAACTCTTTCTTAGTAAACTTAAATACATGTTCAAAAGCATAATTGATGACACAGATATATTTGTGGGTATTAGGATTGAGGCAGAGAAGATGCATCTGTGGTGCTAATCTTAAAAGCCTGCTGTCCAATGGAAATATAATGTGAGGCACATTTGTAATTTTTCATTTCTTAGTAGATGTGTCAATAAAGCAAAAAGAAACAGATGAACTAATTTTAATAACATATTTTATTTACTCAAAGGTATCCAAAACTAGCTTTTCAACATGTGGCACTGGCCACATTTTAAGTGTTTGATGGCTCCATGTAGATTGTGGCCACCATTTTGGATGAGGCAGCCCTAGACTGTATCTCCATCTTCAGCCTCCATAGCTGTCTCTGAGGCTGCTCAGTGAAACCATGAGTTAACTGCTGAGTGCATCTTGAAACACTTTCTCTCTTTTTAGATGCTCAGGGTGATCACTGAGCATCTAAACCGACATCCCCTTAAACACAGTAACAATCAATTTATTTTCTGTGTGTGGTCCCTCAATACTTGAAGAAGTATCTGTGATTTATTGTTCTCTCTCTATAACACACACCTACACATTGCATAAGTTGTATCAGACAATACTAGTTATACGTAACAATGTGGAGTTCAACTTTGGACTTTGGAGACTGTCAAATATATTTCCTGTTCTTCTAACTTCCCGCATTTTAGATCTGTCAAACTCTTACCATCTTTCAAGACCTGGCTCAAATCTTCTTTCCCTAAATTTTCTCCCTCAAAAATACTGACCCTATTCTTTAGCTACCTATAACTCTTTCTGCTTGTGATCATAATCGTTACACTATTTCTTTTAATGTCTATTACCTTCTTTAGACTGAAAGTTTGGAAAGCAAAGACTGTATTTTTTATTTTCCCTTCACTGTGTTGCATTGTCTGGCACAGTGCTTAATACTGTGTGTGTTGGGGGAAAGAAAAAGAGATAACTATGCAGATGGGAAACTGACAGAGAGAAAAGGTATGAGAACTGGAGGAGAAGTAAAGGAAGGATACTCAATGTTTTAAGCCTGTAACAAATTATATCATTTTTCCCATTATATACTAACTTGTGAAATAAAGTAATAGACCATGAGAGTTATGTTTTCAAAGCATTTGGCACTAAATTCCACTATAATTCTCAAGACATATTCCCTCTTTTGTCATTTTTCTGCTTTGTTAGCCGTCACATTTTTGTGACAACCATTCAGCTGGGAGGCTGAGGAAGTTTATAGCCATCATTCATTTATTCATTCACGAGCTGTAATAAACCATAATTTTAGATAAAAATGCCATATCTTTGTTACATGAAGTGTCATTCCTCCATCTTGACATTTTAAGTGATTTGATCAGATGGATTTCACACCACTTAAAACTTAGGAAGGGAGAAATGTACAGTATGTACAAATTGTTATTTTAAAAATCATTCTCCATTCAGCACCAGAATGGCTTTATTTTGTGCTTAAATTCTTGGTTTGCTTTCTGTGTATGATGGTTAGGTCCACTTAAAAAAAAAATCATTACACTAAGTCAGGAAGAAAGACAGTAAGACAAGTAGAGCTCTTTCTCAGCAAAACTGGCCATGCCTCCTTCCTCTCAAAGTATTGATTATGCTTTGGAAAAATAAGAATTTTTTTCCCAAAAATAAATGCAGAAAGGACCTTGAAAGGTCAAATTCTCCATCACCTTGCCTCTGAGCAATCAATACATATTTAATGGTGACGTTAGTATGTAGGCACTCCAGGCCAGCTCCAGACAACCCTCTGAAGCATACAAAGCTTGTCCTTCCTATATTCCAACCTCACCTTTCAGGTTCCTACTTCTCTTTGGGAGCAGGTCAACTCTCCCTCTGTTCCATAAAACAGTTTTTTGTTTGCTTCTTGCCAAGGCTTGTCTTTGGTGATCTATCAGCTACATAGGAGTTTTCTGATTACCCTAATATGGTAGTTTAACAAATGGATAGACAAATCTGGCACACCAACATATATTTGATTCTCATTATTTGCAGTAGTTATATTCAGTGAACCCTGAATTAAAGAATACTGAAACACTGCTTCTAGGGGGAATTCAGGGTTAGGTTCCTGTGAGCCTCTGGTCACAATTTCATCAACTGCTCAATATATTAGATTGTTTTATGTTTTTGTTTAAAGACACTTTATTTAATATATATTGTTGATACATGTACATTGAACTCATGGCCAACCACACTATAACTCAGGCCTGAAGGAAGCTTATCTAACCAATGCATTTTCTCTGGAAGGTGCATCACAACCTTCTTGCACTTAGGAATGCTAAACAGCACCTCAGCACATACACTTGAAAGCCATTTTAAGCAGGGAAATAACAAAAAGCACAAAAATGCAAAAATGTGGCACTAAATAGACTGCAAAAAGGATACTTGTTTACAGTACAAGAGCTGAAATAAGAAAGCAGAACATTGTGCTGTATGACCTCAGCTGGAAATTTGCACGTTGAGTGACTCAAAGTTTTTGCCACATTGCACACACATGCTTGTGAATAACTACAAAAGTATTGATTTAGGGATTATGAGAAACTTTGGTGAGTAGGCAAATTCACAAATAAAGAATCTGCAAATAAGGAGGAACAAGTGTATATTTAAGACACAAGGAGTTAAACATTTAATATTGGAAATTAAAGTAGCATAGAAGGTGGTAATATCTTGGTGTCAGAATATCTGTATTCAACAAAACAGTAGTTGCTTCTCATAGAATAACCACGACAAAAAATGATATCTGTACATTGAACTTTTGTAATTGAAACCCATTAATTTGGTTGCATATGAAACTTTTGAAAGCAGGGAAGAGAAACAATAGGGCTTAGGACAGGGTTCAGATAAGATTCTATAGCTTAACTTCACACCTCCCAAAATGGTCATGAAGATGCCCTGGAGCATTGCAAGATATTTTAAAATGTCAAGGGAAACACATAAACATCTCTCAGATACTGTGTGACATAGTAGCTGAAGGTGGCTCACAGTTTAAATATTAGGTTGGTACATTCCTTTTGATCATATATTGATCCTATCATGTATTTGTGATGCAGGGTTTCTGGTGGTTGCTGTGATAAAAAACAAGCTCAATGGATGTTCAACTGTATTCCAAGGTTTGAGAAGTAATGCAGTATGCAACAGGCACTAAATTGTTAGGGCCAATCAACTTAATCCATTTTTATGATCTAACTGCTTAAGAAGCAGAACCATTAGTTTTCTTTTGTTTCTTAGCCTAGAGACACCATGAAAAAATTACTGAGACAATGTTTGAAGCAATAAAGTTTGGGAACCTATGGCTTAACTATTTTGGGGTGGTTGGCATGCTAATTTCCTTCTCTATGCCTCAGTTTGCTTATCTGTAAATGGGACAAATATTACTGCAGCTATAAAGTACTAGTATAGACCTGGCCTTAGTATGTTCCCAAGAAATATTTCCCTTCCTCAAACTTCTGGATGAAATTTATCTTCATACAATCAATTAATGAGATAGAATTTGTTAAATTAGTCAGCAATATTATCAAAACTGCAAAGATTGGAGTCAGAATATTTGTCATAGCTAGAAAATAAAGCGTTGAAGAGACTTTAGAAACAACTTATGTGACAAAACTGATTTACCTATAATAGATTGCTGTTATCAACATGGTCCCATAACATTCCTAGTTTTGTTTCCTTAACTCAATTAAAAATAACTTAGTATGATTTTTTAAAATTTTTGGTAATTGAATCTTAGTCATTCATTCATTTAATGACTTAATTCATTTATTGAATTCTTACTAGATGTCCTACTGTTGGAAGTGCCCTGAATACAGAGGTGAACAAAATAAGAAAGGTTCCAGTCCTCAAAGAATTTATATTCCTTTGGTGGGAGACAGAGAACAAACAAGTAGATATAACATACTAGTTAATGTGAAAACCAAGGCAGTATAAAGGGGAGAGAGCACAGGATGGGTGTGGGTTTTATGAAGGGTGGCCACTGGGTGACGTTTGGAAAGATACTTGGAGAAGGAGGAGGAAACAAGCCATAAGAGTGTTAGGGGGCTTCCCTGGTGGCGCAGTGGTTGAGAGTCCACCTGCCGATGCAGGGGACACGGGTTCGTGCCCCGGTCCGGGAAGATCGCACGTGCCGCAGAGCAGCTGGGCCCGTGAGCCTTGGCCGCTGAGCCTGCGCGTCCGGAGCCTGTGCTCCACAACGGGAGAGGCCACAACAGTGAGAGGCCCTTGTACCGCAAAAAAAAAAAAAGAGTATTAGGGGAAGTATGTTCCAGGCAGAGAGAATGGCACATGTGGCCTAAGAACCCTATTGAATCAGAGATGGGAGCCATTGAAGTTTTCTGAGCAGGACAATAACATGATCTGAGTTAGAGCTTAAGTGGAACATCCTGGTTATACTGGTGAGAATAGGAAGTGTGGTGTAAGGGCAGAAAAAAGGAGCTAAGTTAGGAAGTCTCCTGAGTAATACAGAATAGAGATGCCAGTGGCCAATCAGTCCTGATGAGGGAGATTTTGTTCTGTATTGGCTTTAGGAAATCTTTAATTCTGCTTTCTAACTTCCAATCCATTCCAGTGATTGGAGATCTGTTGGGAAATCCTTCTTCATGCATCCCCCAAACTCTCCTGTTGCAGTTGCCAAATTGTGTCATCTTTTTGCTCCCAATGAAACACATTTACATTTGAGCTGTTCATTTAAATTGTCCTTACTACATTTTTCACATGTCCTGGTGAAATGACTGTAAATTATTCGGCTTTTTCTCATTTTGCTTCTTTACAGAAGCTGTTGTAGAGAAGATTGAGCATTTGATTGGGAAACTGAGGCAGGTAGATTGATCTTGTATTGCAGCTGACATGTGGTGTGACCCTGGAAAAGTCACATGATATACTTGGGCTTCTGTAATATGCACACATTAATCGGATAGAATTATCTTAAAAGGGAGATATTTTACAGGCCAAATACTTTATTAGTAGAACCATGGAACCAAGGGTAGCTCAAAGTGGTTCTTTATTTTTATAAAAAGGCCTTCCCTGAGAGCACATAAGGACAGAATTGAGAGGTTTGACCTTCACTCTCCAGCCTCCAGTCCAGTGAATTGCACATTTTTTCTATTCCTTTTACCCTATGACACTATCTAATGATACAAGTCTAATTATCTCCGGCCCATTTGCAGGCCATCAATATTTTTCCATGTCTCCTTTAATTTGTGGAGGTCCTTGACCACTCAGAAATTAACACTCAAAATGAATAAGTTAAAAAAAAATAACAGCATGGATAGGAGACACAATTACATGAAATTAGGAAACTTCACATGCACAGAACTATGTATATGGGTGGCTTGGATGGGTTTGCTGCACGGTTTAGGCACAAGAAAATATTTTAATCTCATCCATTTGTCTGGTGGTATTTGTGATGGTTAAAAGCACTGGAACCCTCGACTTGCTAGGTGTGGTGCCTTGGAAAATTTACCTAACAGCTCTGAACCTGTTTGTACATCTATAAAATGGGGATTAAATTTATTTCATTAGGTCATTGTAAGTATTAAATCCTTTAGCTGAATGCCTGACCCATAGTGGTTAGTAAAAAATGATTGCTATGATGATGATGATGATTGTAGCTATTGTTTACTAGGTGTATATTTTATTATTAAGCATAATAATGATCACTATCACTTATTATTTTAGTTTACTTTTATTGTTTACCAGGCATTTTCATATATATTTGATCCTAGAATCCAGTGAGGCAGGCAGGGCAAGTAGCAGTTATTATCTCCATTTTATGAGTGAGGAGGTAGAAAAGCTCTAAGTAGCTTGTGAAAGACACACAGCCTATCAGCGGCAGAGTTAGGCCCCAAATGTTCAGGTCCCCTGGGTCCATATCCAGGTTATTTTTTTTTCATTTTTATTTTATTGTTTTTAAAATTTTTATGGGAGTATAGTTGATTTACAATGTTGTGTTAGTTTCAGGTATACAGCAAAGTGAATCAGTTATATATAAAAAAAATGAAATAATGCCATTTTTAAATTGTATTTTGGCTCCTGAGCTGTAGCTGCTTGAATACAAGCTCATCATTATGAGCCTTAGGCTGCCAGGTTGCATTTGCCATTGACTCATCTACTGAATGTGCAAATCACTGCAATGTTTGGACACAGTACTATAGGTACTGTCATTTTCTCCTTTTTTCTGTTTTTTCTGTTGAGTGAGGTTTTCCATTTTATTTTTCTCTGTCCTTTTCAAAAACTAATGATGAAAAGTGTCTACAATCTTGTCATCTCATCTGTCAGCAGAATTTACCAACTTGCTGTAACTGTTCCTCGACACACTCCAGAAAAGTGAGAAATGAACAGAGATTCTTGTCTCTGTCCACAATGAAAACACTACCAGTTATGTGAACCAGGGTTTGCCCACCCCACCCATGCCTGAGTTAATAAAACATGGGAAAAAAACCTCTTTCTTTTAATATTCCTATGAAAGAATATTGAACATCTGTAGATGACTGAGTAAATATTAATAAGGTTGATGTGAGAGAGAAGGAAAACAAGAGGGATATGCTAAAGCTCGGAAAATTACTAAGCATAATGTGATATTGGCACCAAGGACCCCATTTTATGCCTGTCTGACCAATCTCAAGACTTCATCAATAACCACACCTGGTTAATTACACTGAGGTAGAAAAATTAATTAAAATATGCCCTTTTAGTTGGGAAATGGGCAACTGCATCATCAGTGTTGCCTGTGATCTGTTCCTTCCTTTTGAAAGACAGAGCCCTGAGAGGTGGTGCTCCTATGTACCAGGAGGCAGGTTGTGGGTGACCATCAGCTTTCTGGCTAAAGACAGTTGAGCAGAGAATGTCACACTAATGCACTGTTTTCCCTTCCTGCACTGTCCTTGCCACCTCCTGTATTTATCCTCTTAGAATTAACACGGCATGGTAGTTTCAAGTACATGAGTCAAACTGCCTGCCCTAGAAGACTCTGAACAAGGTATATCCTCTCATGTCTCAGTTTCCTTATGTGTAAAATGGAGAAGATCGTGTCTACATCATAGGACTGTCAAGAAAACTGTGTGAGTTAATGTATGTAAAGCACTTAGAAAAGTGATAGGCATATGGAAGGCACTTAAAGCATGTTATCCATTACTACTGTATAGGCACAGAGGCCGCAGCTCCCAGTTAGCCAAGCCACAACCAATCCACTTACAATCATTCTGTACCCAGACAACCATTCTGTTTTTCACTTTCAATAGAGTATTCAATAAATGACATGAGGTAGTCCACACTTTATTATAAAAGAGGCTTTGTGTTAGATGATTTTGCACAACTGTAGGCTAATGTAAGTGTTCTGAGCACGTTTGATGTACGTTAGGCTAAGCTATGATGTTCTATAGGTTAATGTATTGAATGCATTTCTGACATGATATTTTCAACTTACAGTGGGTTTATTGGGACTTAACCCCATTGTAAGTCGAGGGAGATCTGTATGCTGATTTTTCTCTTTTCCTCTGTATTTTTAGACCCCAGAAGAACTAGAGGACGATTCAGACTTTGAGCAAGAAGATTATGATGTACGTAGCCGGACAAGTGTTCAGACAGAGGATGACCAGCTCATTGCAGGGCAGAGTGCACGGGTGAGTGGACATCCAGGACTTTGGTTTGGTGCACAGGGGCTGTGTTCACCAAATTGGTTTGAGGGAATTTCTGATTTCCAGGGACCTGGAATCCCAGAGATTCATGGCTCAGAAATCTGTGCCTCATCTGGGGTTGTTTCTAGCAATTCACATTTTACACATTGGAAGTGACCACCACTGATTCTGATTCCTTCTAATTCCATTCTCTTTCCATAACTCAAAACATAGCAGCCACATTACAGCAAAACTTATGTGTATGGTGGATTTGTTGGGGGTTGGGGGTCATGATTAGATGATTCAGTGACCAGGGGATACAGGAATGCTCAGATCTTACTTTGGCACAGACACCATGGTTCTACTTGAAGTCTCCAACTTTCTGAACCACACAAAAGAAACCACAAATGGAGAATTAGAGTACTACTTTGTTACTTGTGGGCCTATTGTTGCTCCATACTCTGGCCTAGGGTCTCTGATAAACAATACCACATATTTTGAAATTCGTTCAAGGCCATCAGAGTAGAGAGAGAACGTTTTTTCCCCCAATACCTATCTATGGCCAGGGCAGTAGCCCCAGATCTGTCTACCATGTGATTGAAAAAGAAATTACAGAGACATACGAGAAACATACCAGCTTAAGGTGTGGAGCAAGAAGCAACAGAAAGATCACCACTCTGGCTGACATTTGAACACCTTCGAACACTCTGTGACATTGTCCACCAACACAAGTCTTCCACAGAAGATTCTGGAATCTGACCAATCTTATTAGCTGTAGCTCCTTGAGGGTAAGATGTTGGTAATCAAGGCAGGTGGAAGGAGATAAAATTCCTAGGGATTGCGAGAGGGCGAGATTCTCCTCCCTTTAAAGGCTCAGTTTCCATAGGGCAAAAATAATCAAAGTATAGTATAACTGAGAATTAGATATTCTAATTTTCTTTGTTAAGTTTCACTTAAAAGAAAATGAATAGGAAGTATGAGAAAGAGATGGTAATTTAGCATAGGGTTAAGAAACCCTAGGAAGTTCACACTGGCTTAGGAATTGTGAAAGAAGAGTAGGAAATAGTCAATCAAAGACTAAGCTTTATGTTGAGTCAAGAAAGTCTTTGTACTTAAAATCTTATTTCTCCTGATACTCTCATCCAACAACTAAATAATACAGAAGATGTATATGGACATTGATAGGGGTAATGTGAGAGTAAAAGCCAGAGCATTGAAGATGCATTGGCTTTGATTTCAGACAGACTTGGTTTTGAATTGTGAAGAGTAGAGTGGGGACTATGCTGTTACATGCTGCTTAATTTCTCAGAGCTTCAGTCCTATCATCTGTAAAATGTAAATAATAGACTTGTTTGATAAGATTCTTCTGAGGTTCTAATTACTTAATATATTAAAATAATGAGCAAAATACTTGACATATATTAAGTGCTCAATAAGGGATGACTTGTCATCCTTTGGCAGAGAAATCTCTTCTAATCACAGGCTGGTGACAGTAGAAAAGTGCACAAAAGAGTATGAAGCTCCCTACTTTAAAAAATACCTTGTAGACTCTATTTACTCCCCCTAAAATGTTGAAAACAGGGAAGTTAAGCTGAGAGTCCTCTGAGCTTATGCTGGCATAACGCTAAACTAATGCATCAGGTCAAGTCAATTCATCTTCAAAATTAACTAAAACCAGCATTTTTATGTCAATGACAAAGGGCAAGTTTGAGTAATTCACCCAAACATTAATCAATTCAAAGTCAATTTAATTGACTGACTGCAACTTAGTATTGATACAGCCCAAGTATCCATTGACTTGTTTTCTCAAAGACTAAGGCATATTGTAAAACCTTTATCTTATAATCTTTTAATTACCATCTTGTCAAAATGGTATGATTAGCCTCATTTTTTACAAGGAAGAATACAGCCCCATTATACTTCCATTACGTTAGACATCAAGTCTGTTATGATGGCTGGAAACAAAAGTCAGATGGCACCTCTCTACATCATTTATTATTTCTTCACCCAGTGGGTGAAAAGACAATAATAGTCTTTTTCAAAAGATTTTTCAGCATGAGTGATGAACATGGGCCAGGATAATAAGAACAAAGTACCCCTGTAATCCAGCACTTGCTGATTTGTCTTTGCGATCTCTCATGAGGTCTGTGTGAGTAACTTGCAGCAGGCAGCATTAGTTATTGAGTCAGCCTATTTAAGCCTATAATTATATGATGACAAATCAGAGACATAGAATTATGGCTGTAAATTGAAAATAAGAGGGTGCACTGAATTGATGAGATGACAGATGGTCGAACTTTTGACCAGAGAAGTGTGTTAACTTGGTCGAAATTGTGAAGGAGGCAAAAGTTGTCTCTGACAGAGGCAGTTGCTCTTTCCAGCAGCCTGTTCTCTCCTGTTACTTTGTGTTCTCATTCAGAGAAATTCTTCTCTGAAAATGGTAAATTAATCTAAGAGGAGATTATGGTGGGAGAAAAGAATTTAGTACCCACTCCAACATTGCTCTCAAATTCTGAAATTAGAGTGAATGTTTGTTTCCTTTATGTGTTCCTGTCTGCTGCTTGTCTACAATACTTTATGAGAAAGAGAGAGAGAGAGAGAATGAATGAGAAAAATCATACCCTGATCTGATGAAATATAGAAATGATCAGGCCCTTTGTTCCTAAACATGACATCTTATAAACTCTTTCCTCACAAGCTGACATAGTTAAAATTGATCAGCAACAACTCTTGGGCATTTAACCTTCATGATAAAATATATTGTTTGGAGTCACACAAACCTGATTTTAAGTATGAACTTGGCCAAGCTGTGAGGCTTTGGGGTAACTTTCTTAACCTGTCCCTGCCTCGTCCCCGTGTGTGTGTGTGTGTGTGTGTGTGTGTGTGTGTGTGTGTGTGTGTGTAATATATATATACAGCATCTTACTTCATAATGTCATTAGGAGAAATGCATGATGAAATGTATCACGAGTTATTACATAATGTTAAGGTTAATGAAGAAGATGATGATGATGCTTGTAGCACAAGGTAGTCATTCATTAGAAGACTGACCAATAATTTAACCTGAAAGAGCTAGATAATTCAGACCATCGTGAAAGTTTTAATTTGAATTAATGAGACAAGAACCTCAATTTTCCAATTCACTTCACAGCCTGAGACAGGTAAAAGTCACCCACTCCTTAATTACTTATGCTTATTATCCTGCTTTAAAACCAAGTGAGTAGAAATGGGCACATTACATTTTAACCTTTTAAATCATTATTTATAAACATTTATGTACTTAAAGCCTTAAAATGTAAGACTCTTGCTCTGTGTTTAAGAAACTAACATATCAGTTTGGAGGTCCATGGACTTTAAAAGTCATTTTTCATCTTGGGATTGGAAAAAATAATCCTTTTGAGAGTGGAAAAAAGCTCTTTGAGATTTAGATTGAAGAAAAAGATTCTGGGCTGAGTGGTCATTGGCTTGCGTCAGTGATTTGCACTTTCATTTAATAAATAAAGTTTAAAACAATCACAAAAAAGTGGTTGGATGTTCAAAGGAAAGGCTAGGAGCATGGAACAGGGTGGTTAGAAAACTTTGTGAATTCAAGTCTCTGATGCCACTGACTTGGGGCCCCAGATCAACAATCTGGACAGCTGTGCTTAGCTACACAGAAAGCAGCCAAAAATCTCAGACCGCCCCAGGTGATCACATGACACAAACAGAAAAGCTGATTTGTTGTCTTTCCCTTTCATCATGAAAATCATTTTTCTCATGTTTCCTTAGTTTGAGGGAATGAACAATTGCATGTCATATATTTTGTATTCAACTTGATTTGAATGTAGCCAGCCTCTAATTTTTTTTTTCCTAGCTAGAACGGCTTTAATGTGTTAACATTTCAAACTGCTGAGTTACATTGATAAGACCTAATTAAAACTCATGTGTTGAATTTTAATTTGATTAACTTGCAAATTTCACAGTTTGTGATCTACTGTTTATAGATAACCTTTTTTTAAATTTCAGTTTCAGAAAAGGTCAATTATGAATTTTTAAAAGCTAAGAGAATTTTAATAATATTTAGGAAACAACTTTACTTCATCAATAGCTATATAAGCAGAAGCAAATATAACGACTCTTACACCCAAATCACACACCATTAAGTGCATTATGCGGGCGGAGCACACCTAGAGTCAAAATAACATCTTCTTACACAAATCTGCTTTAAGGAGCCAGTTTTTCTTTGGAATTGTGCCCTTATGAAACGTATGTCAGTTCTGTTAACTTCTCTCAAACTATGTTGATGCAGTGAGGAAAAATGGGTAAGCAGTCAATCAAGAGATATGTATTTAGCTTCTACACTGTGCAGGATGCTGGGGACTCCACCCTCAGGAAGCTCAAAGAGAACTCGGAGGTAGGACATTACTCGAAATTAGAGAGTTAGAGCAAGGGAGTTAACATTCAAATGCTAAACGGCACAATGTGAAACTCAAGTGATACAGTTGATAGACACGTGTACACCCTTTAATGCATAAATTAACCCTTTTGGAACAATGACAGGTTTATTGCTAGAATCTGGAGATTGAATGTAGAGTATGGAGGTCTGTCAGGTAGTTTTATAGATTCTTTTACAGAGAAGCACCTAATGGATGCTTTAAATGATGCGGGTTAGGACTTGTGAGGCTTAAGTAAAACATGATTATCAATTTTGTATGAGGAGGACAGATGAATCTAAGACAGCATTAGAACATCAGACAGGGATGTTTCAGGAAACTTCTGTAAATCCCAACCTATCTCAAAGGTATTGGAAAAGCTAGCTGCCTTGCAGTTACTATGATATTGCATATGTGAGTTTATAACAAGCTCTTTTGTATATTAGCTATCTTTAAAAGTACTGTAAAATATTTTTCAAATATTAGTATTTTAATACTTTATTGTATTTGCACAAGTCTGGCTTTTAAAATATGGATTATAGTTTTTGTATACACACACACACATATTGATCTACATAAGTATATACATACATCATACACACACACTCACATGCTATTTGTATAAAGTCACACACATGCATGCATGGGATTTCATAGACATGGCTGTCTATTAGTAAGATGTAGCATCTGGGAAGCTGCTGGTTCAAGGACACTTTATGCAAATCAGACAAAGGCACCCCTTTACCCTGGGCAGATGAAGGCTTGTCTAGGATGCTCAGCCTGGTGGACAGAGCCTAGAGTTTTAGTGATCTTTGCCCCACTGGGCTGGGACCACTGGGCAGTGTCTAACCTGCATGGTCCTTCATGGTGATCCCATTGTGCACAATGGTTAAGTATGGTGTTAGCTCACCTGGGTTTGAATCCTATTCTTATAGCTCATTAGTTGTGTAATATTCAGAATTTAATTAACTTCCCTGGATCTTGGTATCATCATTAATAAAATAAGGGTAATAATAGTATTAATCTTGTAGAATAATTAAGTAGATTAAATTTTTGCCATTCATAAGCCTTTTAGTACAGTACCCAGTATACATGTCTGTGTTCAAGGAATCATGTCAATCTTCTATTTATAGAGAGTCACATAGTCTCTGAGCCCATCCCTTCTCTTTGATGGCAACTAAGTAATAAGCTAGAGAAGCAGCTAGAAGAAAACTCATACAGAAATAACGATAATATAATGTTAACAATAATCCCACACATGCTTACTTTCATTTTACATTTATTATTTCATTTTCTGTCCACCATAACATTTTGAGGTAATTGTTTACTATTCTTATATTATAGAACGTTAAGGATGTGATCCAGTAGCAATGAGGCCTTAACCCAAGTCAGTTACAGAGCCAGGTTGAGCCCAGTTTTTCTGAGCTTATATCCACTGATATTTCCATTAGATACCAGCTACCTACCTCTCCTTTAAACAATTCACTCACATTGGGAGGAACTTTACAATATAGAAAGAAGGTTTTTTTGTGCTATTTACTTGTCCTTTGCAACAGCTGTCGGTACCCCAAATCATGCTCTTCTGGAGAATACGTGCATCCCAGAATGAGAGGGATATCAGTGCTGACACACTGATCCACGTGGTCCTTTCAGTGAAGCAGGTTGTAAATGGTTCTTTGAGGATGCATTGAGGTGATGTCAAACATTTCATTCAGTGCCTGCTACATAAATAGCATCTAACAAATACAGTTGATTCTCTTTATTCACGGCCCTTATGTTCTGTAAAGTCACCATGAACGCTTAATTAGCAACTACGGAATCATTGCTCCTAGGGGAAATACAGGGTTAGCTTCCTGAGAGCTGCTAGTCTTAATATTTCCTTCAACCCATCAATATGTAATCTTGTTTAATGAGTGTTTCTGTTTAGATACCTTATTAGATAGTTTTGGTTCATGAACATTGAGCTCACAGCTGGGAGCACTAAAAGTCATGCCTGAACGAAGTTCATCTAATACATGTATTTTCTCCATTAGGCACATCGCAGCCTTTTTGTGCTTAGAGACACAAGACAGCATTTCAGCACTAGTATTGGGGGCCAAGTTAGACAGCAAAACCACCAATAAAAAGTGCAAATATGTGGAAAATGTGGTACTAAATAGATTGCAGAAAGGATGCTTCTTTATGGTATGAAAGCTGAAACAAGAAAGCAGAGAAACCCTTGTTCGGCCTCATCTGGGAACATGGTTGTCGATGACTCAAAACTTTGGCATCTCTGCATATGTCTGTGAATGTCTGAAAGCACCACAAATATTGATTTGGGGATTTCAAATAGATTTTAGAGAGTAGGCAAATTTGCAAATAAAAAATCTGTGAACAGTGAGAATCAACTGTAGTTTTTCCTTTTCTACATTCCCTTACCTTGCAGCTATTGAAAATCAATCTTTGCTTCTTAATCCTAAATTTTATCCCATCACAGCTTCCCTGTACATACTCATAGGCTCTCCAGGGACCCATGTTCGACCCAGGATTTCCATACAGGAGGACTGGGAATAGGTATGCCATCCCTGATGTGCCCTGCATAAGGGATTTTTGTTTGGCATCTAACCATGAATGGCTTCATTAACACTCACAGGACATCTCCCCACCCCACTTGGGATGCTCAGATATTCTTTAAAATTCTTTTCCTTCCCAGCAACAGAGGCCTGTTTTCTTTTTTCTGAACAGATTTCAGTGTTGAAAGAGGTGCATTCTTTCATCTGGTAAAAGTTTCCCAAGACCAAATATAAAAATCGTCAGGAATAGATTCTTTTGAACAAACATATGTCATCATAGCGACAAAGAAGTTCCGTTACTGTCAATGTGCACGTACCTTTGGATCTCTTATTTTTTTTGTATGTTGGAACAGGGACAGGGAATGTGGGGACCTTACCAGTCTGTGCTTTTGCATTCTTGGGGCTGGAGAAAAAGTACTTTCCAGAATGGTGGGGCAGCCTATCATCCTTGTCAGGGTCTGGCTTTGCCATTAACTGGAGGCAGTGTCACCCTCCTGTCTGTGCTTCTTTGTCACCATTAGTCACACTTTTTCTGTAACCCACACAGGCCATCATGGCACAACTACCGCAAGAGGAGAAGGCAAAAATAGCTGAGCAGGTGGAGATATTCCACCAAGAGAAAAGCAAGCTGGATGCTGAAGTGGCCAAATGGGACGACAGCGGCAATGATATCATTGTGCTGGCCAAGCAGATGTGTATGATCATGATGGAAATGACAGACTTCACAAGGTGAGGCCTGGAGACAGGAAGAGGAAGATTTTCTCATTAAAAATAACAGAAGCACAACAGTGTGTATTAGCATGTGAAAAGCCTGCTGAAAAATTAAAAGACTACATCAAAGCAAGGTAGTGGTATTATAAAATTTACATGTGTAAGTCAAAGTGATCTGGACCTGGTTCTTAGCAGATAGGTCTTTTTGGTCAAAAAGAACAGATTCATTTCTGTAATTATTATTGTTTTAATTATCCATCCTAAGTCAGTCATAAAATCAAACCCCTGGGGCTTGGGTGACTCATTTTTGGTCTATGCTGTTTTGCAGTGTGTTTAAGTATTATTCTGAAGATAAGGTGTATGATTTGTTAATACCCCTTTGGAAAAAATATCTATCTATATATATATGTGTGTGTGTGTGCATGTAGACATGTAATATGGTTTAATGCTAGCTCATGATTTAGCATTAATCTCAGCTCATATTTTATCCTTATACACAAAGAATCAGGTTCAACTCTCTGATTCTGTAATTTTGACAAGGAAATTAAACATTGTATAAGTTTTAGATCCTTTTGCTCTGAGCAGTGCTTTTACTAAATCAAGATACCAGTCAGAATTTTGTCAGGAGCTTTTTCCTCATCAGGGGTCATTGCTGTTTCTGCCATTGCATTTTTAGTTTCCTCTTTAAAGGGAGATGACATTTCTGCCCTTCCTACCACCCAAAGGGCAGACAAAGGGAGAGCAAAGCTCAATGAAAGATCCCTGGATTTTTAGTCCAAATACCAGGTGATTTTGGACCTGTCTCGTACTGTCTTTATTCATTTGTACAATGGGAAAATAATACTCTTCTTATCAACTTTCACAGGAGAGTTTTAAAATCCAAAGAGGTAATGAAGTTATAAATTATGCTGCCATATGAATGAAAGCTATCATTTTTCTGTAGATTTCTTTTTCTGAGAAACACAGACACACACAGATACATGAGAAAAGATGTTTTAATGATTCAACACGGTATTTGTTATTAAAGTTATATAAGATGTGTGGCAATGTGAAGACACTACCTTATGGGTGACAATTTTTTAAGTGATTGTTGAGTGCTTTTAATAAGAAAAGCCTACAATTAATTATAGGTTATAATAAAATATGGCACATCTCTGCCTTTTTCCCTTTACCTTTTGCCTCTGGCCAGTATGTACTAATGACATCACTTGGTCCTTTCTCCAAATATTTAAAAATTGTTTTTGACTTTAGTGGAATGACTTTAAAGTTATGAGGGTGACCTTCGAGATTTTAAATGTCATTGTATTCATTAGAAGTTCAAATTTGTACATTTGGCTGGTCTTTGTTGGTTTCACAGATTTATTTCACACAAAAAATAATAGTAGGATAACTCAGTCTGAGCCATTATTTAAGTCTAAATTTCCTACAAATCAGACTATCATGGCAGCCCACAGTCATTGCTTTTCAAGGCCTGTGATGACTTAATTTGCTTGCTTTCAACACCATTCATACTTTATCTGATGGATATTATACAATCCATTAATAACATCACTTGAACAAATAATCTCATTAATTTAAAGTGAATGATGAATCAAGTCATGTTGCTAGTTTAGATCAGGGAGACATTTTATAATGCTCTAGATTATATATAACTGTGTCAAGGAAGAGAGATATACTTGAGGGGGTCTTGTTAGATGATGTTAAATAAGACAGACTTTCTATCAGTCAAAGCATAGTTTTAAAAGTGAAAAGAGGGCCACTTCAGTTCCTGAGGGATTTTGTACAATCACTTTATGCTGATTTGGATAATGAAATGTCTAGAGTGCTACTAGTTATCATTTTTTTCCGCTGCCTGATGAGTAGTTTTGTGCCCCTTTGTGAAGGCAAAGGGAGGATACAGTTAATAGCCAGAGAAACAGGAGAGACTGTGAATTGGAAATGGAGCACAGGAAGCTGAGGTTTTGCTGCTGCCCCCATCTGCCACGCAAAGAGGTAGCTAATTTGAGCCTTTCTTTGTGCCTCTCCCGTAAGTTCACTGCACTTGACCCTATGCATTATTAGCCTTGCATTTTCCACTTTAAAAAGGAATAATTTCAGCTCTATACCTCTAATGGCTCTTACGTATTATGTTCCCTTATTTAAAGGAAAGGATATAGCTGAGTAGGAATTGAAACTTGACTACTCTCTTCAGATCTTACATTTAAAGGGTGTTTGGGTACAAGAAAAAAAAATCTTGCATTTATTATTTTGTTGTTTTATTCTTATCAGTAGCTAATTCATTAATTTGATTCAGTAATCTCAATGATATCCACTCCATTATTATTAAAATTGGAGAGGTTCTGCCTCATTATTTGTGTAATAACTTCTTCATGGATAAAACTGATTATGCCTCATGTCTGTTTCCTGTTCAGTTCTTGACTTCCAAGAACTGAACAGGAAACAGTTCATCATCTCATCGTGATGGCATAAATGCTGTCTTGCATAGGGTGAATCCATGCCTCTCATGTCACTTTCAGAAAGAAATAGCATGGGCCAGTCTTGTATCCCAATAACAAAAGGTGTACAGATGGCAGTAGTTCAGGAAAGAAACCCAAGTTTAATTGTACAGCAAGGGACAAAGCTGTCTCTTGAGATCAACTGTAAGTTCTGATCTTGAAAGGAACGGGGTTCAGGCTAAAACAAAAAGCTTTCAGGGTACAATCTACTGCTACAGTAAAGAATCATGTAATCAGCCTGCTATTCCCAAATTTCATTCCTGCCTTGGTATGGACACTCAGGGCTTCAGCCCAAGTGACAGCTTGACTGGTCTTCCAGTTCCAATTCTTGACTCTTGTCAGTTCATGCCATGCCATATCTGGCCATTAAAGGACATCCATCTAGCTCCCTTTGCACCAAAACTTTCTTTCCTCTTTTCATAGAATAATATAAAAATCTTGAGTTTGCTATCCAGGGCCTACCTTTACTGACCCTTAGATTCCTTCTCAATTTTGTGCATATTTGTATTTCTACTTCAAGACCATCATATAAATGTTACTTCCTTGAATAATTCAACTTATGGTCCTACAGTCTCACCTGATTTATCGTTAATCCCCAGATTAATACAACTTTTCCACTGTGCTGTCTTTAGACCGCTTCAGCTAATTGGTGAAAGTGGTATTTCCCAACTATGTTTTATGGACTGTGGTTCTGAAAATGGGATTCTATGATTCAGTACATTTACAAATATACTCCTTACTTACTATATCTCATTACTGGAGAGTCACATCATATATTGATCTGTTAGAGGTACTGAGAAAACTATGGTAAATAAATGTTTTTAATTTGGATTAACTCAGAATTTAAGAATTCTGGGTACTGAGTACATTGACTCAGAATGCACTCACACATTGATTTTTCTCATTAATACCTATTACCTTTTCATGAAATAAATATGAATTAGTTGTTAAATTGTGGATAGCAGTAATGCAGTAATAGCTTTCCATGATTCTCTTTTTTTTTTTGGAAGTGACCATTTCCTGGGAAAGCTTCCAAATATTGACCCTTGTATAAGAATCACCTATTAGCAAAAGAGAGAAGGTTACATGAACCTATACAGTAGAGCCAATTCTATGGCTTGATATTTTTCCAAGAAAACTAAAAACATGTTCCAAATGGAACAATAAGATGGCTTTTGTCTTTAAGGTCACAAGATTCCTCAAAGCACTTTTCAAAATGCCCAAAGTAGAGAACCTGATTAAGTTAGGGAAAGACAAAGGGTATAAACCATCACTTTGAACCTGGGAACTACAGCCAGTGGAACTAGTCCCTTTGTCCATACTGCCTTCCACTAATAGGAAGACTCAGACTTCTGATCTTTTCTGGGCAACATCCCTAGCAACACCATTCTCCTTTCTGTCTCTATGAATTTGACTACTCTAGTATCTCATATAAGTGAAAACATACAGCATTTGTCTTTTTGTGACTGGCATATTTCACTTAGCGTAATGTTCTCAAGGTTCATCCATATTGTACATGTCAGACTTTCATTCCTTCTTAAGGCTAAATAATATTTCAATGAATGTATATATCATGTTTTGTTTATCCATTCATCTATTCTTGGGCACTTGGATTGTGAATAATATTGCTATGGACATGGGTGTACAAATATCTCTTTGAGACCCTGCTTTCAATTCTTTGAATATATACCCAGGAGTGGAATTGCTGGATCACATGGTAGTTCTATGTTTATTTTTTTTTAGGAACCACTGTACTGTTTTACATAGCAGCTGCACCATTTTACATTCCCATCATCAGTGCACAAAGGTTCCAACTCCTTCCCATCCTCGCCAAGACTTCTTATTTTCTGTTTTTGTTTGTTTTTATAGTAACTATCTTAATGAGTGTGAGATGGTATCTCATTGTGATTTTGATTTACATTTTCCTAACAATTAGTGGTGTTGAATATCTTTTCATGTGCTGATTAGCCATTGTATTCTTCTTTGGAGAAATGTATATTCAGGTCTTTTGCCCATTTTTTAATGAGGCTGATTAATTTTTAGTGTTGAGTTCTAGGAGTTTTTCTATATTCTGGATATCAACCCCTTGTTAGATATAGGATTTGCAAATATTTTCTCTGATTCTGTGGGTTGCCTTTGTATTCTGTTGATTGTGTCCTTCAATGCACAGAAGTTTTAAAAATTTTGATATAGTCAAATTTGTCTATTTTTATTGCTGTTGTTGCCTGTTTTATTGGTGTCACATGTGAGAAATCATTGCCAAATCCAACATCATGAAGTTTTTCCCTTAACTTTTCTTGTAAAATATGTATAGATTAGCTCTCATGATCCACTTCCAGTTGATTTTTGTATATGGTATAAGGTAAAGGTCCTGCTTCATTCTTTTGCATGTAGATATCAATTTTCCCAATATCATTTGTTGAAAACACTGTCCTTTTCCTGTTGAATGGTCTTGACAACCTTGTCAAAAATCTGCTGGGCTTTCTATTCTGTTCCATTATTTTATACATCTGTCTTTATGCCAGTACTACACTGTTTTGATTACTGTAGCTTTGTAGTAAGGCCCCCAACTTTGTTCTTTTTTAAGATTGTTTTGTCTATTTGGGATGCCTTGACAATCCATATGATTTTTTAAGATAGATTTTTCTATTTTGGCAAAATTGCTGCTGGGTTTTTAATAGGGGTTACATTGATTGCTTTGTGTATTATTGATATCTTAATAATATTAGGTCTTCTAATCCATGTACATGAGGTGTTTTTCCATTTATTTGTGTCTTTATTCATTCAGCCATTGATGGACACTTAGGTTGCTTCCATATATTGAGTATTGTAAATAATGCTACAATGAACATAAGAGTGCATATATTTTTTAAATTAGTGTTTTCATTTTCTTCAGATAAATACCCAGTAGTGGAATTGCTGAATCATATGGCAGTTCTATTTTTAATTTTTTGAGGAAACTCCATACTGTTTTCCATAGTGGCTGCACCAATTTATATTCCCACCAATAGTGCACAAGTGTTCCCTTTTCTCCACATCCTTGCCAACATCTGTTTTTTGTTGTTTTTTTGATATAAGCCATTCTGACAGGTGTGAGGTGATATCTTATTGTGGTTTTGGTTTGCATTTCCCTGATGATTAGTAATCGAGTATCTTTTCATGTACCTGTTGACCATCTGTATGTTTTCTTTGGAAATGTGTCTTTTCAGGACCTCTGCCTATCTTTAAATTGGATTATTTGCTTTTTTGCTATTGATTGAGTTCTTTATATATTTTAGATATTAACCCCATATCAGATCTATGATTTGCAAATATTTACTCCCATTCAGTAGGTTGCCTTTTCATTTTGTTGATGGTTTCCTTTGCTGTGCAGAATCTTAAATAAATAATTTGTATTAGGTGCTTCTGACGATATCAATATTATGTTACTTAATGAAACTGTTTTTGAAGTCTTTCTTCTTTTCCTATATTCTGGAAGAATTTAAATTGCATTGGGATTATTTTCTTTTTAAAGCAGTGGTCCCTAACCTTTTTGGCATCAGGGACCAGTTTTTGGAAGACAATTTTTCCACAGACAATGGGGTGGGGGGAGCAGGGAGCTTGCTTGCCTGCCTGCCCGCCACTCACCTCCTGCTCTGTGGCCCAGGGGTTGGGGACCCCTGTTTTAAAGGTTTAGTAAATTCCTCTGAGAAACCATCTGGATTTACTGATTTTTTGACCAGCTTTCTCTCTGACAGCCTTACTTATTTCTTTCATGGAAATCAGATTCTTTAGAGTTTTCAAAATCTACTTTCTAGCCAGTGTTGGTAAATTATATTTTCCTAGAAAGTTATTTCATCCATGTTCTCAAATTTCTTTACATGTACTTGAGGAAACTAGTATTGTAATACTTCAAATGTTCTGTTTTTTAAGATAATTTAAATCTTACCTTTTTTTACTTTAGAATATTTGTCTCCTATTTTTTTCTTGATAGCAAGCTAAGTATATTTTCTATATCAGTTTTGCCTTCCTTTTTTTGGAATCGATTTATTTATTTTCTGTGTTCTGTTATTTTCTAACTCATAAATCTCTTCTTATTTTTTTTTAATTTTATGTTTTTATTGAAGTATAGTTGATTTACAATGTTGTGCCAATCTCTGCTGTACAGCAAAGTGACTCTATAATAGAGACTTTTTTTTAATATTCTTTTCCATTATGGTTTATCACAGGATATTGAATATAGTTCCCTGTGCTATACAGTAGGACCTTGTTGTTTATCCATCCTATATGTAATCGTTTACATATGCTAATCCCACACTCGCAGTCCTCCCCTCCCCCACCCTCTTCCTCCTTGGCAACCACAAGGCTGTTCTCTATGTCTGTAATTCTGTTTCTGTTTCATGGATATGTTCATTTGTGTCATATTTTAGATACCACATGTTAGTGATTTTTATTAGTTTCTTCCTACTTTCTAAATTCTTGAGTCAGATGATTATTGTTTTTGTTATTTCTTGCATATTAATATCTGTAGTTATGGCTATTTTTGTTTCTCTGAGATTACTACTTTAGCTATCTCATCAGAATATAGCAAAAAGAGTACTAAACTGTGATTAGGGACACAGAGGTTGCAGTCCTTTTTCTCTCTCCTTATCACTCTCTGCATTATCATCTTGGGCAGGTCACTTCGCTTCCTCTTTGGGTTCCAGCTTTCTCAATCAGAAAATGAGGAAATATTTGATGATCCCCAAATTTCTACATTGCTCTCTAGTTTCATGTAATACATCCCTGTCATCAACTTGTGACTCCAAACATTTGAATTGAGTCTGCAATGTGAACTCTAAAGTCTCAAAATTTTAAATACAATATAATAGTGAGTCTATGTACTGTAGTCTCTGGTGTAATCACAAAAGACATGCTTCTAATCATGCTTTAGCTGCAATATGGGAGTCTCAGCCTCAAACAAATTCAAGTCTCTATAAATGTTCTTTATTAACTTAGCACATTTTGTCAGAGTCAATCAACTGTTGAAAGTTATCATGAAAGGTTCATGAGAAAGCATTTCCTCAAGTCCTTTGAAATTCTTGGAGCAAACAAACACCAAGATTGTTAGTAATGAAAAATCAAGCATAGTGCAGCCCTTTGTGAATGGGTTAAGATGAAGGCAAAAGGTAACAACAAATATTTTGTCAGAGTAAGTTTGCAAAAAAAGATTTTCTAAGGTTTGGAAGTTACAGAGAAATAAACAATAATGAGAGTAATGTTAAATATTAACAGATTCTGCATCTAACCTTTCCTTTAAAAATATAAACCAAAAACAAAATAAAAGTTTATTTAGAGATAATTTAAAAAAATAATGTGAGAGAATGGGAGCCCAATTGTCCAGATTCTTTAATTCATCCATATTATATCAAATTCACATGTAAAATCTCTGTCCATATTTAAAAAATCTATACAACAACTGAAAAAAAATCAGTGTCTTTTATGGAAGAGTTAATGTTACCACAGCAAAATGAAATAGCTTGCTTTGAATTTCCCTATGTAAGTGTTTAAGCACTGACATGAACACAATATATTTTACTTTTACCTACTAACACTGAAAATGCCAGAGACAAAATTAAGAGGGAAACAAAATGCCCCTCATTTACATTTATTTTCTAAAGTCATTTTAAGTCTTCCATTTTATAAAACGTTATTATATAACAATGGCAATTATTGCCCAGTCTCTATGCATTCTAAATAAATCACTTCTGAGTGGTTTTTCTCTATATTTTACCACATGTTTTAACTATAGGTTTATAATTTTGTAGGCCTAAAAAATGCATTGATTTTTAGATGCATATAAGGAGACCAGTAACAATGCTAAAAATATAAGGATGAATGTATTTAGTCTATTATTTTATTTACCTCTCAAGACAAGTGAAGAAAAATCATATCATATGCAATATTTTGTTCAAAGATTTATGATGCAGCATAATTTCCTTTTCCTTTCAAATAAATATTTAAAAGACAAGTAATTTTAAACAGTTCATCTAATTGAAAGCCTTATGTGAAAATACTGGGAAAATGGTTCAGCATAAATACGTCTACAGTGTTCTGTGCGTCTTCCTTTGTAAGTCAGTCCCAGAAACATATAAACCAGCAAGAGTAAGAGCTCAGCAGATTTCTGAAATTCTGAAATTTCAGAAATTTCTGAATTCATAACAGTTCCGAGTTATGGACAAGAGACAGTGGCTTGTTAAGGAGCCAAAGTGAACTTAAAAATATAATTAACATAATAATAGTGCTGAGCATGGTATGAAAGACAATGCATGTGCATTTATTTTGGCTAGCCTCTGATTTAAATTTAGAATTTATCACATGATTTGCATAAGCTTAGATGAGTTATTCACTTTAGTCTATTTTTTTCTTCTCTAAAATGGGAATGATGATGCCTACTTGTTAGGGTTGTTATGAAGACAAATGTATATACAACAGCATAGACACATGGTAAGCATTTCCATATTAAATTCCCATTGCTCTTGTGGCGATCATATTTTTTAAGGGACCACTGTTTAAAATATATAGAAATGCATGTAAAGAATAAAATGTGAGCATGCACATCCAAATAGGGAAAAAATATTCCCTAAAAATGAGTGCAAGCAAATTGAATTATTTACATGGAAATTGAAGTGAATCAAGAAAACATTCAAATTTCCTCTAACTTGGTCAGAGCCAAATCAAATACAAAAGCAGAGTCCTGGACAAACAATATGGTAGGTGTGTCTATTTCCTGTCATAAAGTGGATTTCTAATTATGTTGTGTCTGTTTTTTCAGAGGCAAAGGCCCGTTGAAAAATACATCTGATGTGATTAATGCCGCCAAGAAAATTGCCGAAGCAGGCTCTCGAATGGACAAATTAGCCCGAGCTGTGGCTGATCAGGTAATATAAGAGAGAAGAGCAAGCACATGCTGAGTGGGGTCATTAACTAGCTCTTGCGTTCTGTAATGGGTTTTATGCACTCTATAAAATGCCCCCGAAGAATGAATTGTAGAGAATCGCAACCATTTTACAAACTGGTCTCTAACTCTGTGGAGACTGAGTTGATGCCAAAGGTGGGTTCAGTTCAGGAGGGACTAGTAAATCCAATGATCAAAATTCCTTGAGAAAGAAGAGTACCCACTTTTTAAGAGACATAATCCACAAGGAATCATGGATCCTGGCTGTCCTCATTCAGAAAGTCAAATACACTGCACAGGGGGAAGAAAAAGAAAGAACTTTACTTCTTGTTATAATTGATCTCACTGTAATGATGCTCTCATAATAATTTATGCCCTAGGATAAATGGGATGAATCCACATAGTCAAGAACATCCAGATTTCAGCTTTATTTTCATCCAGACTCAAAGGGCATCAGAGATTAATGAAATTCTCAATAATATCTTTTATGCTTTTAGACTGAACTAAGATACATGTTATAATAGTTCACAATCTGAATGTTGAGTGTTTGAGCTTATTTCCACACTTTTCATCTTATTTTGCTGAATTGGAACTCTAAAATCCTGTTCTAAATAAGTCTTGTTGCAATAATGGGCCATTTCTTTTAAGGGTACTTTAGGCAATATACTTTTCCAGATAGCTGATGTTCATCTCTTTAAGAAACCAATGGCTTACAGTTTGAACTGTTTTAAAAGGAAAATGTTTTAAAATATAAATTAAGATTCTGAAATAGAAAATATTATATAAACTGCTATTTACATGGAGAAAATATTATGAGCATAAATTTGTCTTCTAGACTACAAAACAGTTATGCTCTCTGGAGACAATGAAAAATTTTGGATTGTTTCCTCCCCCTGAGATGGTCCTAGTCTCCTATATATATATATATTTTATACATTTTTATTGAAGTATAATTGCTTTACAATGGTGTGTTAGTTTCTGCTTTATAACAAAGTGAATCAGTTATACATATACATATGTTCCCATGTCTCTTCCCTCTTGCATCTCCTTCCCTCCCACCCTCCCTATCCCACCCCTCTAGGTGGTCACAAAGTACTGAGCTGATCTCCCTGTGCTATGTGGCTGCATCCCACTAGCTATCTATTTTACGTTTGGTAGTGTACATATGTCCATGCCACTCTCTCACTTTGTCACAGCTTACCTTCCCCCTCCCCATATCCTCAATCCATTCTCTAGTAGGTCTGTGTGTTTATTCCTCTCTTACCCCTAGGTTCTTCATGACATTTTTTTTCCCTTAAATTCCATATATATGTGTTAGCATACGGTATTTGTCTTTCTCTTTCTGACTTACTTCACTCTGTATGACAGACTATAAGTCCATCCACCTCATTACAAATAGCTCAATTTTGTCTGGTTTTATGGCCGAGTAATGTTCCATTGCATACATGTGCCACATCTTCTTTATCCATTCATCCGATGATGGACACTTAGGTTGTTTCCATCTCCGGGCTATTGTAAATAGAGCTGCAATGAACATTTTGGTACATGACTCTTTTTGAATTAAGGTTTTCTCAGGGTATATGCCCAGTAGTGGGATTGCTGGGTCATATGGTAGTTCTACTTGTAGTTTTTTAAGGAACCTCCATACTGTTCTCCATGATGGCTGTACCAATTCATATTCCCACCAGCAGTGCAAGAGTGTTCCCTTTTCTCCACACCTTCTTCAGCATTTATTGTTTCTAGATTTTTTGATGATGGCCATTCTGACTGGTGTGAAATGATATCTTATTGCAGTTTTGATTTGCATTTCTCTAATGATTAATGATGTTGAACATTCTTTCATGTGTTTCTTGGCAGTCTGTATATCTTCTTTGGATAAATATCTAGGTCTTCTGCCCATTTTTGGATTGGGTTGTTTGTTCTTTTTTGTTATTGAGCTGCATGAGCTGCTTATAAATTTTGGAGATTAATCTTTTCTCAGTTGTTTCATTTGCAAATATTTTCTTCCATTCTGAGGGTTGTCTTTTGGTCTTGTTTATGGTTTCCTTTGCTGTGCAAAAGCTTTGAAGTTTCATTAGGTCCCATTTGTTTATTTTTGTTTTTATTTCCATTTCTCTAGGAAGTGGGTCAAAAAGGATCTTGCTGAGATTTATGTCATAGAGTGTTCTGCCTATGTTTTCCTCTAAGAGTTTGATAGTTTCTGGCCTTACATTTAGATCTTTAACCCATTTTGAGCTTATTTTTGTGTATGTTATTAGGGAGTGATCTAATCTCATACTTTTACATGTACCTGTCCAGTTTTCCCAGCACCACTTATTGAAGAGGCTGTCCTTTCTCCACTGTACATTCCTGCCTTCTTTATCAAGACAAGGTGACCATATGTGTGTGGGTTTATCTCTGGTCTTTCTATCCTGTTTCACTGATCTATATTTCTGTTTTTGTGCCAGGACCATACTGTCTTGATTACTGTAGCTTTGTAGTATAGTCTGAAGTGAGGGAGCCTGATTCCTCCAGCTCCGTTTTACATTCTCAAGCTTGCTTTGGCTATTTGGGGTATTTTATGTTTCCATACAAACTGTGAAAATTTTTGTTCTGGTTCTGTGAATAATGCCAATGGTAGTTTGATAGGGATTGCATTTAATCTGTAGATTGCTTTGGGTAGTAGACTCATTTTCACAATGTTGATTCTTACAATCCAAGAGCATGGTATATCTCTCCATCTATTTGTATCATCTTTAATTTCTTTCATCAGTGTCTTATAATTTTCTGCATACAGGTCTTTTTTCTCCTTAGGTAGGTTTATTCCTAGATATTTTATTCTTTTTGTTGCAATGGTAAATGGGAGTGCTCTCTTGATTTCACTTTCAGATATTTCATCATTAGTGTATAGGAATGCCAGAGATTTCTGTGCATTAATTTTGTATCCTGCTACTTTACTAAATTCAATGATTAGCTCTAGTAGTTTTCTGGTAGCATCTTTAGGATTCTCTATGTATAGTATCATGTCATCTGCAAACAGTGACAGCTTTACTTCTTCTTTCCTGATTTAGATTCCTTTTATTTCCTTTTCTTCTCTGATTGCTGAGGCTAAAACTTCCAAAACCATGTTGAATAAGAGTGGTGAGAGTGGGCAACCTTGTCTTGTCCCTGATCTTAGTGGAAATGCTTTCAGTTTTTCACCATTGAGGACGATGGTGGCTGTGGGTTTGTCATATATGGCCTTTATTATGATGAGGAAAGTTCCCTCTATGCCTACTTTCTGCAGGGTTTTTATCATAAATCAGTGTTGAAGGCTTTCTCTGCACCTAATGAGATGATCATATGGTTTTTCTCCTTCAATTTGTTAATATAGTATATCACGTTGATTGATTTGCGTATATTGAAGAATCCTTGCATTCCTGGAATAAACCCCACTTGATCATGCTGTACGATTCTATTAATGTGCTGTTGGATTCTGTTTGCTAGTATTTTGTTGAGGATTTTTGCATCTATGTTCATCAGTGATATTGGCCTGTAGTTTTCTTTCTTTGTGACATCCTTGTCTGGTTTTGGTATCAGGGTGATGGTGGCCTCATAGAATGAGTTTAGGAGTATGCCTCCCTCTGCTATATTTTGGAAGAGTTTGAGAAGGATAGGTGTTAGCTCTTCTCTAAATGTTTCATAGAATTCACCTGTGAAGCCATCTGGTCATGGGTTTTTGATTGTTGGAAGATATTTAATCACAGTTTCAATATCAGTGCTTGTGATTGGTCTGTTCATATTTTCTATTTCTTCCTGATTCAGTCTTGGCAGGTTGTGCATTTCTAAGAATTTGTCCATTTCTTCCAGGTTGTCCATTTTATTGGCATAGAGTTGCTTGTAGTAATCATGATCTTTTGTATTTCTGCAGTGTCAGTTGTTACTTCTCCTTTTTCATTTCAATTCTATTGATTTGAGTCTTCTCCCTTTTTTTCTTGATGAGTCTGGCTAATGGTTTATCAATTTGGTTTATCTTCTCAAAGAACCAGCTTTTAGTTTTATTGATCTTTGCTATTGTTTCCTTCATTTCTTTTTCATTTATTTCTGATCTGATTTTTATGATTTCTTTCCTTCTGCTAACTGTGGGGTTTTTTTGTTCTTCTTTCTCTAATTGTTTTAGGTGCAAGGTTAGGTTGTTTATTCGAGATGTTTCCTGTGTCTTAAGGTAGGATTGTATTGCTATAAACTTCCCTCTTAGAACTGCTTTTGCTGCATCCCATAGGTTTTGGGTTGTTGTGTCTCCATTGTCATTTGTTTCTACATATTTTTTGATTTCCTCTTTGATTTCTTCAGTGATCACTTCGTCATTAAGTAGTGTATTGTTTAGCCTCCATGTTTTGTATTTTTTACAGATCTTTTCCTGTAATTGATATCTAGTCTCATAGCGTTGTAGTCGGAAAAAGATACTTGATACAATTTCAATTTTCTTAAATATACCAAGGGTAGACTTGTGACCCAAGATGTGATCTATCCTGGAGAATGTTCCATGAGCACTTGAGAAAAATGTGTATTCTGTTGTTTTTGGGTGGAATGTCCTATAAATATCAATTAAGTTCATCTTGTTTAAGGTTGTGTTTCCTTATTTATTTTCATTTTGGATGATCTTTCCATTGGTGAAAGTGGGGTGTTAAAGTCCCCTACTAGGAATATGTTACTGTCGATTTCCCCTTTTATGGATGTTAGTATTTGCCTTATGTATTGAGGTGCTCCTATGTTGGGTGCATAAATATTTACAATTTTTATATCTTCTTCTTGGATTGGTCCCTTGATCATTATGTAGTGTCCTTCTTTGTTCCTTCTAATAGTCTTTAATTTAAAGTCTATTTTGTCTTATATGAGAATTGCTACTCCATCTTTCTTTTGGTTTCCATTTTCATGGAATATCTTTTTCCATCCCCTTACTTTCAGTCTGTATGTGTTTCTAGGTCTGAAGTGGGTCTCTTGTAGGCAGCGTATATATGGGTCTTGTTTTTGTATCCATTCAGCCAATCTGTGTCTTTTGGTGGGAGCATTTAGTCCATTTACATTTAAGGTAATTATCGATATGTATGTACCTATTCCCATTTTATTAATTGTTTTGGGTTCGTTATGGTAGGTCTTTTCCTTCTCTCATATTTCTTGCCTAGAGAAGTTCCTTTAGCATTTGTTGTAAAGCTGGTTTGGTGGTGCTGAACTTTCTCACCTTTTGCTTGTCTGTAAAGGTTTTAATTTCTCCATCAAATCTGAATGAGATCCTTGATGTGTAGAGTAATCTTGGTTGTAGGTTTTTCTCCTTCATCAATTCAAATATGTCCTGCCAGTCCCTTCTGGCTTGCAGAGTTTCTGCTGAAAGATGAGCTGTTAACCTTATGGGGATTCCCTTGTGTGTTATTTGTTGTCTTTCCCTTGCTGCTTTTAATATATTTTCTTTGTATTTAATTTTTGACAGTTTGATTAATATGTGTCTTGGTGTGTTTCTCCTTGGATTTATCCTGTATGGGACTCTCTGTGCTTCCTGGACTTGATTAACGATTTCCTTTCCCATATTAGGGAAGTTTTCAACTATAATCTCTTCAAATATTTTCTCAGTCCCTTTCTTTTTCTCTTCTTCTTCTGGAACCCCTATAATTCGAACATTGGTGCATTTAATGTTGTCCCATAGTTCTCTGAGAGTGTCCTCAGTTCTTTTCATTCTTTTTTCTTTATTCTGCTCTGCAGTAGTTATTTCCACTATTTTATCTTCCAGGTCACTTATCTGTTCTTCTGCCTCAGTTATTCTGCTATTGATCCCATCTAGAGTTTTTAATTTCATTTATTGTGTTGTTCATCGTTGTTTGTTTCATCTTTAGTTGTTCTAGGTACTTGTTAAATGTTTCTTGCATTTTGTCTATTCTATTTTCAAGATTTTGGATCATCTTTACTATCATTATTCTGAATTCTTTTTCAGATAGACCTTCTATTTCCTCTTCATTTGTTAGGTCTGGTGGGTTTTTATCTTGCTCCTTCATCTGCTGTGTGTTTTTCTGTCTTCTCATTTTGCTTATCTTACTTTGTTTGGGGTCTCCTTTTTGCAGGCTGCAGGTTGGTAGTTCCCGTTATTTTTGGTGTCTGTTCCCAGTTGCTAAAGTTGGTTCAGTGGGTTGTGTAGCCTTCCTGGTGGAGGGGACTAGTGCCTGTGTTCTGGTGGATGAGGCTGAATCTTCTCTTTCTGGTGGGCAGGTCCATGTCTGGTGGTGTGTTTTGGGGTGTCTGTGGACTTATTATGAATTTAGGCAGCCTCTCTGCTAATGGGTGGGGTTGTGTTCCTGTCTTGCTAGTTGTTTGGCATGGAGTGTCCAGCACTGTAGCTTGATGTTCACTGAGTGAAGCTGGGTGCTGTTGTTGAGATGTAGATATCTGGGAGATTTTCACCGTTTGATATTATGTATAGCTGGGAGGTCTCTTGTGGACCAGTGTCCTGAAGTTGGCTCTGCCACCTCAGAGGCACAGCACTGACTCCTTGCTGGAGCACCAAGAGCCTTTCATCCACACGGCATAGAATAAAAGGGATAGAAAGAAAGAAAGAAAGAAAGAAAGAAAGAAAGAAAGAAAGAAAGAAGGAAGGAAGGAAGGAAGGAAGGAAGGAAAGAAGGGAGGGAGGGAGGGAGGGAGGAAGGAAGGAAGGAGGGAAGGAAGGAAGGAAAGAAAGAAAGAAAGAAAGAAAGAAAGAAAGAAAAAGAAAGAAAGAAGATAAAACAAAATAAAATAAAGTAGGATAAAAAATAAAGTTATATAAAAAAATAATTATTAAGAAAGAAATTTTTTTAAAAAAGAAAAAAAAAACCGGACAGATAGAACCCTAGGACAAATGGTGGAAGCAAAGCTGTACAGACAAAGTCTCACACAGAAGCAAACACATACACACTCACAAAAAGAGGAAAAGGGGGAAAAATAATAAATCTTGCTCTCAAAGTCCACCTCCTCAATTTGGGATGATTCGTTGTCTATTCACGTATTCCACAGATGCAGGGTACATCACGTTGATTGTGGAGCTTTAATCCGCTGCTCCTGAGCCTGCTGAGAGAGATTTCCCTTTCTCTTCTTTGTTCTCACAGCTCCCAGGGGCTCAGCTTTGGATTTGGCCCCACCTCAGCGTGTAGGTCGCTGGTGGGCGTCTGTTCTTCGCTCAGACAGGACGGGGTTAAAGGGGCAGCTCCTTCGGGGACTCTGGCTCACTCAGGCTGGGGGGAGGGGGGCATGGAGTGCGGGGCGAGCCTGCGGCGGCAGAGACCTGCCTGACATTGCACCAGCCTGAGGCGTGCTGTGCGTTCTCCCGGGGAAGTTGTCCCTGGATCCTGGGACCCTGGCAGTGGTGGGCTGCACAGCCTCTCCGGAAGGGGGGTGTGGATAGTGACCTGTGCTCACACACAGGCTTCTTGCTGGTGGCAGCAGCAGCCTTAGCATCTTATGCCCGTTTCTGTGGTCCACGCTTTTAGCTGCTGCTCGCGCCCATCTCTGGAGCTCCTTTAAGCAGTGCTCTTAATCATCTCTCCTCACGCACCAGGAAACAAAGAGGGAAGAAAAAGTCTCTTGCCTCTTCGGCAGGTGCAGACTTTTCCCCGGACTCCCTCCCGGCTAGCCGTGGTGCACTAATCCCTGCAGGCTGTGTTCACGCAGCCAACCCCAGTCCTCTCCCTGCGCTCCGACCGAAGCCCGAGCCTCAGCTCCCAGCACTGCCTGCCCGGAGGGTGAGCAGACAAGCCTCTTGGGCTGGTGAGTGCTGGTCGGCACCGATCCTCTGGGCGGGAATCTCTCTGCTTTGCCCTCCACACCCCTATTGCTGTGCTCTCCTCCGCGGCTTCGAAGCTTTCCTCCTCCGCCACCCGCAGTCTCCACCCGCGAAGTGGCTTCCTAGTGTGTGGAAACCTTTCCTCCTTCACAGCTCCCTCCCACTGGTGCAGGTCCCGTCCCCATTCTTTGTCTCTGTTTTTTCTCTTTTCTTTTGCCCTACCCAGGTACGTGGGGAGTTTCTTGCCTTTTGGGAGGCCTGTCTTCTGCCAGCATTCAGTAGGTGTTCTGTAGGAGTTGTTCCACACGTAGATGTATTTCTGGTGTATCTGTGGGGAGGAAGGTGATCTCCGCATCTTACTCTTCTGCCATCTTCCCCTCCTGGCCCTCCTGTTATTTTTGAGTTGCTTACTCTAATTGTTCTCCCTCATTCCTTAATATAACTGTTTCTCTAAATCCTTGTTGTCTTCAGCATCCTCAATTTTAGAATCCTTCAAGTCAATACTAGATTTACTCATCTTCCAAAGTCTGAAAAGAAAAACACATGATTAAACTATTAGTATTACATTTAAATTAAGCCTACAGATTGTCTCAATTTAACTTTTTTTATACATATGATGGCTAATCTGAGGGAATGTTTTTTGCTTTCTTTTGCATTTTTGAGGAATACTCAATAGTATAGTTAATTCATTTAAATATTATCATAATTTGAGAATTTCCTGAAATTTGTAGGAATTGAAATTTGTAACATTATTAAATTGCTAATTTCAGGACAATGCCAACTGCCAAGCTTCCTACAGTTTGCAGCATAGGTTGAGCTCCATATGTAACCTAGGAAGTTCATGTAGAAGAGAGGGGAGGGGGTTTGCCTGGTGGTGCATTGGTTTAGAGTCCGCCTGCTGATGCAGGGTACATGGGTTCGTGCCCCAGTCTGGGAAGATCCCACATGCTGCAGAGCGGCTGGGCCCATGAGCCATGGCCACTGAGCCTGCGTGTCTGGAGCCTGTGCTCCACAACGGGAAAGGCCACAACAGTGAGAGGCCCGCGTACCGCAAAAAAAAAAAAAAAAAAGAGGGTAGGGACTACCCTGGTGGTGCAGTGGTTAAGAATCTGCTTTCCACTGCAGCGGACATGGGTTTGATCCCTGATCAGGGAACTAGATCCCACATGCATGCCACAACTAAGAGTTCAAATGCCACAACTAAGGAGCTGCTGACCTCAACTAAGGAGCATGTGTGTGGCAACTAAGACCCAGCACAACCAAAATAAAGATAAATAAATAAATAATAATATTAATTTTAAAAAATAAAAGAGAGGAGAGACAACGAACTTACTTGAAAATATTCATGCGTACATGCAAACATACAGAAATGCACCAGCCAGGAAAGAATGCTGCATTTTTTCTGCAAATGTTCAGGGAATTGTTTGCAAAATGTTGGAATGAGTGGAATGACCAGAGATTGGTGGGTGGTTCTGAAACCAGGTTGTGTTTGGACAGACTCCTTCTTAGGAGTCAGAGTGGATGGAGTTTGGATGGCCTTTCCATTATACTCTGAATCTCACAGCTGAAACTATTTCTCAGTATGTTTAGGCTCCCTGAGGTCAATATTTTTTATTGTGATTCTTATTTTTGATTTTGTAATTTTGGATACTTATTTCCAACAATCATGCAACATGAAGCATAGCCCCAAACAGTTTTGGTATCTGGAAAACACACCACACATGTACACACACAAATATCCCAGGATTCAAGATGTATTTTGAGAGTGTGACAAAATATTAAAATGCTATTTAATTATGATGTAACAACAACAACAAAAAAGAGATGAAGTTAAACGTAACACTCTCTTTGTGGTATTCTTCTTATCATCAATTGTGGAGCAACTTGCAATTTTTGCTAATCCTTCATCTGAATGAGGCATTTCTTTCTCAAATTTTGCACCCATTTCTACTATTTCCATGGTATAAGAGTTATTTTTCTTGGCCCATCATGCCTTTATGTGTGTTTTAAATACTTTAGTTTAAATAATAGAATAGAATGAGCATTTTCAAAATGTCTATTGCTTGCCTTTATCTTGCCGGAAAATATTTTTATGAAGATTTGAGATATGCACACAATATAAACTTTTTACGGACTGTTGCATTTTTAATTACTGTTCCATTGAGATAGAACTTCCATTTTAATTTACTACAAGGTATTTGTATCAAAAGCCTTGTCAGCCCTCTAGGGAGATATCATTTTAAAGTTATTTCTTTTCAGTATATGAGTCTCTGGAGTAGGATAAATATTACAGTATTAAGTACTTGTAGGAAGCTAAAAACAGTCTCTGTGGGATTCTTTCTTGATAAATGCAGTTAGTGAAAAAAATACCACAATGGTAAGTGTTATGCATACAAAAGACCCCTTTGTCATTTATTAGATAAATTGCTATGTCAAATGACTGGCTTCACAGTATTAATGAAAGAATTCCCTTTCTTGAACTTGAAGGAAACTTAGTTGGAGTCTTTGTCTCATACTCTTATTCTAAATAACATACTTTGGTTTGGGCTGTAGGTACTCATTTCTTACAATGTTTCATCAAGGATCTGGTGATTATATGTCCTTTGCAAGTGCCAGATTGAGTCGGAACAATAGACTGTCCTGGAGAATTTTGAGCTGAACTTTGGATAGCGATAGAAATATATTTCAATTACTGGATAGCCATTGGCATTGAAGCTTCAGAAATTCTCTAGGGAATCATGTAAATGTCTGTGGAAGTGTTCAGCTCTGCTCAGTGTGTATTTGATGGATATCTACCCACTTAAGTTACAAAGAGAATTAAAAATCTATGGTCACCAGAATTTTTTTGAGAATTCAAAATCTTTGGTGCATCCTTTGAAGGGTCTTATTGTTACACTTATGAGCTTATTTCAATTGGCTTCAAATTCATTTCACTCAAATCTTTTTCTTTTACAGTGGTCTTGATCCTTCTCAGAGTCTCTTGTTTAAAGGAAGTTTATCATGTTGCTAAAATTTGGATAAATATGGAATTCCAAGAAGTATAATAGAGTTCCTTTAGTGAATGATACATGTCTTAGAAAGCCAAAAGAAACAAGTACATTTTCCCCCAACTAACTGAATTAAAACTCTATCTTGTACTATGGCAGAGAGACTGCCACACAGGATGATTTCCTTCTAGCATCTGTTGCTTTGTTCTCTGTGTTAAAATAACTTTGCATGTAGTGAACGTTGAATGGGCCACTCGGGAAAAACCTATAGATATTGTTTTCTTAGCAGTTTAGAAGATAATTGGTAAAATACTCATAAATGTATCCAGAAGTCCCAGTAAGACTTTCCGGGAGATCATCAATATTTTTTGTATAGAATTTATCAAAGTAGAGCTAACCATTCTAACCTATTGCCTGTGGCCTTCCTAAAATGCACTATAAAGAAGTTAAGTTGAATGGTTGTAATTAAGGTATATGACAGTGAAACCTTTTCTTCTCACAGCTTTTATATAGCAAGTATTAGAAACTGAAGAGTACTTACTAATTGAGATGACCTTTTTTTTTAATGTTTTATAGTGTCCTGATTCAGCATGTAAGCAGGATTTATTAGCCTACCTTCAACGAATTGCCTTGTATTGCCATCAACTTAATATCTGCAGCAAGGTGAAAGCAGAAGTACAGAATCTGGGAGGAGAGCTCATTGTGTCAGGGGTAAGCTGGGACCTGGGCTTCACAATTCAAGTTCCCACTGTTGTACTTCCAAGGCAAGCATTCTTGGCAACAGTACTGCTAAAACCCCCAAACTACAGTGATTCATAGGGAGGTTTTTTTAAAATAATAAATGTTATCACCATTATTCCAGACCTTACAATAACTCACAAAGAACAGTTTGATTTTCCAATTACCCCATGTTTATACTAGCCTTGTAAAATCTCCATTCTTCACAAGAAAACTAATTTCATAGTCTGGAAACTCATTGCCAAGCTGTGACTATTATAATTATTTGGGGCTTTTGTATATTTACTCATTGTAAGTCTACTTCCCTCTGTTAGTCCTAGCAATTTTCATTCTCTGTTCAGGAGCAAGCCTCTCTATGTGTGGATTGTGTTCACATGTTAGAGATGATGAAAACAATAGGAATTCATTCATCAGGTTCCAATGCATACTAGGTTATCAGTAACCCTTAAAAGCCAGAAAATGTTTGAATTTAACACAGGTTGATGTGCTGTTGCCAAAAACTAACATGGTTGTCAAACACTAACAATTATATATCCTTTGTTCAATCACTTCAGCGTTTCCCTTCTCATGAAAATATAAGTATCTGGTCCATTTTAATCAAATGCAAAGAAACAAGAAGTTCAATGATAGAAGAATCATGATTTCTTGGCAAGATTTCCAATGTATGTGTTGAGGTTCTTCACCTTGGCTTCTTTTCCTCCCTCAGTCCCTTTCTTTCAACACAAGGTGCCATCTATTATAAACTATTTGCAAATTCCAAAGTGTGGCTCTGCTACCTTTAGTTCTTTTCCCAGTCAACCATGATGCTGCCATTTTAAGTGTGGCATTACCAGGAACAGAGCATTATCAATATGGTGAATGCCTTGTGAAAATCAGATTGGTCATGAAGCTCAGTTCTTCCTCAAGCCATTTTCAGAAATTCAGCAGGTTGACCATTTGATAAAAAAAATATGTGGAAAAATCATTCTTGAACCCAAAGATTTCAGTTCCTATATTGTTTGGCTTGCAGAAAACATAGCTGGGAAAAGAGCTGATCTGGTTTGCATGGAGATGCCATTTGGAAAGCCTGTTCCATGCAGTCTCACCTAGAGCCCAGTAAATTGCTGTTTTGTGCCTCTTCCCAAAGCATAGTCACCTCTTTGCATTTCCAAAATGATCCTGCTTCAACATTCTTCAACAACCAAGAGCAATCTGTCTTGCAGTGTGTCCTTTCTGCCAAGTTGGTAATAACCAAGATTCTCTCTGCCAAGAAGTGATCAAAACATTGCATCTCCCTTGCTTCCTTTCTTATCTTCAGCCTCAATGGTATAGTTTCCCATACCATTCAGCTTTCATGTCCATCTGTATATAGCACCTGTGGAACCGAGTGCTTTTTGTTTAGCTTGCCTTGTGTGCTTTCATTTGTTACTTTCCAAATCTTATTATTTATATGGATGCACAGAGCATCTTTGTGGATCTCAGACTCCACAATCTCATCTAAGCGAGTTTTACTGGCAGAGTTACTCTCCATCATCCTCTCAGTACCCATTGTTCATCACTGCCTCCAGAGCTTCATTTCCATTGTGTTTTCCTCATTTAGATGTAGTCCAAACCATCACTGGCTTTTATCACTTGCATTGTTGGCGTTTGCAGAGGTGTTTGAGATTGAGAACACCATCAAGAAGCCTGTTTCCTTCTTTGAGTCTTATTGGCAATGTTCATAAATCCTTGCATGGGAGAAGGCTTCTTTTAGAGGAATGTTATACAACTTTATAATAATTCTGAGTGAAACGCATTATAAAGGTTTGCTTATGTTGCTCAGTTATGGGTCTGCTCTTGGTCTCTTCATGATTTTTTTTCCAAGCTTGATTGTTATTTGGTGCCATACCTGCCTGTGTAGTCTGCTGTCTTTGCCACTTCTGCCTCCATCTTATTCTTCATCCTCCTTCACTGATGGCCAATGGAGAAAAAAATCAATATGTTTATTTTGCAAAATAGCCACAAATGACTGCCTTCAAAGTTCTGAAAGAGTCAAGAATGTGAGACCCCATACACACAAACTTTTCAATGATTTTGCCAAGAAAGTGCACCCATGCTTTGAGCCCCATTTATTTTGTTGTCTGGCATGACAAAGTTGCTATATTTTTTAAGGAGAAGCTCCTGTAGTATAAAATGCAATAAAAAAAAGAGAAATACTTGAATCTTCCTCCCTTTTTCCCTGTGTCGTTATATACATGGGATTCAAAGCTGTGGCTTCTTCCCTGAAATACGCAAAAGCCTCCAGGAAGGTATATTTGTAAGAAGTCAAAGCTTCTACTAAAACAGCAGAGATTTGGGTAGATTGTTTCCATTTTGCTAAGGAAAATGATTTGGATTTCAAAACTGAGCACCATGTTTTTATAGTCTCATGCTGGCATGATGAACTTATGTTAAACAAAATGCACATATACCATGTCAGCATGTATATGTTTTATGTGAGTCTGTGTGTTCAAACTGAGAAAGGCTTCTTCTGTTATATTTGCATTTGGCTTGAGAGGTAGCTCAGGAAATTTCAACAGGTCAGGGGGACAGTGGATGCCAAAGCTCTTCACGAGTCATGGGAACTAGAGAAATAAAGCAAATTAAAAAAATATGCCTACATATGCTCATTCACACAACTGCTGTCTAAGAAGCACCATTAGTTTTCTGGCTGGCAATCAATTTTCTAAAGTCATTGGCTTAAACTTTTCTCAACAGCAGAAAGGTGCCATTCTTATTAAATCTCAAAGTATAAGATGCATATTTGTGAGCCAATTCAGCTCAACCTGGTTGCTAAGCAGGTAATGGGAAAGGGGATTTTTAAAAAAACCAAAAAACAAAACAACAAAAAAAAACTAAGAGAGTAATAAAAATGTTAGAGAGAATGTGGAAGAAACTAAAGCCCAGACAATTAAACAGCCTGATAGTTTATATACTGGCTTTATTTGCTTTTTAGTTTAGTGTTTGGTAGTTTAATCTCTTAAGCCGGTTTACATGCTTTTTGGAAAAAGGACCATTAAAGGAAGAAAAGAAGAAAAAGAGGAAAGGATGGAAGATAGGAAGGAAAAAGCATGAAAGAAGGAAAAAGATAAAACAAAGGAAAGAGAAACTTAACCATAGCATATTATAAATTAGTTTAGTGCAAGTAATATCCATTAAAGGTGACAGCGTTATATTCATCATGAGAGAAAGTTGAGCCACAATTTTTTCAGTATGGAGATATATATTGAATACAAATAAGTTCCAATGTCATGCTATGGAAATTACCTGTATATTTGATTATTGTGTTTTAATTAGTTTTTATTCACTAGGTTTCAGAGGAGTTGATAGGTTCTTTTAAATTTAAAAATGGAGATATACACATGGAACTGGAGAAATGAAAACCATTTTATAACCTTTGATTATCTTTAGCTACCCAAAGATTTATACTTTGCACATTATTCTGAATGAGATTGGAAACACAAAAACAGGGTTTTAGAACATAGAATGCTGAATATCAAGCATTCTGATAAAATGGAAATATTCCACGTACATTATTTTTTTAAGGTTCAAATAAAACAGGAGCCCCATTATAACAACGAAGCCAGAGCACAGGAGCAATAACCCTGCTCTGGACAGGGATTTGATGTTCAGGTCAGAGATGGAGGGATGCTGATATAACTTATAGCTGACTCCCCATGAAAGTGTTACAAGTTAATAGATTTTATTGCATATAAATGCCTTTTTTCACGCAAACAAAATATAGGAACAGAGTTTAGAGGTGAGGAATGTTAGTTCCCTTCGTTCTCAGGCTGATTGAATGGAACCCTGACCTATCCCTGAGGGACTGAGTAATTTGCCCTAATGTGCACTTTTGTTCTTTGTCTTTTAATCTCTCCTTTCCAAATTTGAATTCCTCTCAATTGGGTTATGGAGAGGTTTGACAAGGTGAACAAGTATAATTTGCAACACCAGTAGGATTTGAATTGGTAAAGAGAAAATTGTAGAATAAGGGTCAATTATAGTCACTCTTATAGCCTATGTTTCATATCATTAAAAAAATGGACTAAATTAAAATTAACATGAATATTCATGATGATAAATGAAAAATATTCATAAAAATGCTGGAAACTGAGAACAGTCAAATCAATCCTACCTGACACTGGCATATGATCGAAGATACATATATGCTATATGTATATGCATACATGTATGCACACAACAAATACATGTGATTTGACACTTAAATTTCTTGTTCCCTAAATAAGCAGTAATCAATAACTGAACAAATGGTTGACAAATGTGACATATCTGATTCAATACAATACAGTTTGGGGGCAAATATGGTGTTTATTTGTACCAAGCTATATATACATATATATATATGTATATATATGTATATATATATGTATATATATGTATGTATATATATACATATATATACATATATATATTTGTACTATATATATGTACTATATATATATACATATATATATATATTTGTACAATGCCATATATATAAATATATATAGATATAGATAATTGTGTTTTGTTGAGATGAGAATTACATTTTACTTGAAAATTTCTGTGTTCACTCTGTAAAAAAAAGTGTCAGTATTTTGTAATGGAATTAAACGTTCACTGAAACAAGCGTTGTACTTAGTTGTGTAGACTTGTACTTTAAACAACCCTTTCTGGGGAAAGAGTCATTTTTGTTATATCTTCTGATTCTGTCTATTGTCAATTCTCGATTATCTCCACTGATCAAAGTATAGTAGTAATGGGAAAAAATCTAAATTGCTAGTTTTCAGTTTGGGTTTGGAATCCACTTATGTGCTTCATTTAAACAAAAGGGTATGTGTTCAGATAACTCACAGCTCTTCCAAAGAATTTTATCCAGACCTTCCAGAGGGTAAGCCATTAAGTATTTGGGCTTAAAGGACTTTTTCTCATCTGGGGAGAGTAGGAGAATCCAGATCCAGGGAAGTAAAATTAAAACAAACTTCAGATTATAAATCTGAATGGAGAGGTAGTGGAGATACTCTGTACCGATAAGAAAATTAAACAGGTATTTATCATTTTCAGAATGGCAGTAGTTCTTTGCACTTAATCTGCTAGTATGATGGGTTGTTGCATAATTCAATCTTTCTCCCAACAACCTGCCCGCTAATCTGTTATGATGGTAAACTATAGCCACTTAAATTCTGATTCCCGCGTTAAGTCTTCCTCCGGTACATCCGTGTCAATGTACATTGTCATTGATTTTTGCACAACACAAATTATGCAAACCTTCAGAGAAAAATAACACTTCAGTGTTTTTGCAGTGCAAATTCATTCTCCCAGTGTTATAAAAGTGACATTTAACAAACTCAAGGTATTATTTTTGGAAGAAATTGGAAATAAAATTTTTTATAAGAAAAGGAAAAAATCTCCTTGGGTGTCAGGCATCATAGGAAGCTTTATGTCTGTAGCACCACAGTGCAAGCTGTCTCCCTGAATTCAAATAATCTTGCACAAATGAGGAAGGTATACTGCTCTGCTATAAGAAGTAACTCTTCAGTTACATACTTAAAGATACTGATTCTAAACTTATCAAGATGGTCAATTCTGTTCACTGAAAAAAAAATCAGTTATCCACTGATGAAATTAAACCAGTTGATTATCTTACTGAATTGTTTTCTGCATAGAAAAAGACTTTATAGTCTAATGCTCTCATCCTAAAATAAGAAAACAGACTCTATTGTGGCAAAACTGGTATGTGAGCCAAGCAAGTAACTCTATTGACCTTGACTGGAGACATGGATTAAACTAACTTGGATCTACTCAGTGGATTGATTTGATTGAATCACCTGAACTTGTGAGCTGAGCAGTTTCTATTTTAGTTTGAGGGCATCATTGCTTGTAAGTGTAGAAGGGGTTAGTGGCTTTAGGAGGAGTGTCTCTGCGTCAGAAATGTCAATGCCATTACCTGTCATTGAATCAATGAACTTTCCTTCCTTTGGGTTTTAGAATTTTTTCAAGTTTCAAAAGCCTCGAATTAAAAGAAGGAAGGCAAATACTTTATTGGTTAGTAATTAATGCCTTAGATTTTAGTTAATATTCTGAGGATTATTTGGCATCAAATGAATAGTAATATTTTGTGAAAACTTGGAAATTAGACACATGGGAGGTACCTAGATGAGGGGCAATGATTGCATATATCTTTTGATATCTATGAAACACAGGCAAACCTATTTAAGATATACTGGTTTGTACCATTTTCCCATGAGACAAGTTCTAATTTTGAGATATTGTCAATGTGTGATAATTGTCTGAGTTCATTCTAAGATGTTCTTTATTAATCTATAGTTTTAATAATGAATGTCTGTAGTAGTGTCTTAAGAACTACATCCCACCCCCCATTTTTAAGTAGTTTTGGATATGTGAGAACAACCCAGATCTAACTGTTCCCTTCAGTTGAACCAAATAATTATGAGAAACCAAAGCGTTGAGTGAATACCTTTATTTAGATACAGTATCTGTAACTCATTTCCTCTTTTTTGGTTTTCCTGTATACACTTCAATTCATCAGCTCTAGTCAAGAAATACATTATTTTGAATGGGTTACCTAAATCTATTGTTTTTTTTTTTTTGCTGTTGTTCCTACTCGGACATGCCTCAAGAGAAGATAAAGTATGAATAAGTTGATATAAAATATATAAATAAGTAAAAAAGAGAATATGAATGTTAAAACCATATACAAACATTATCTGGGAATTTCATTATTGATTTTGCACAAACTTCCATGACCTCAGATGACTCAAAATAAAGGAAATAAAAAGACCCCCATAGCAAAACTGAGACAGGAGTAATGTTTTTCTAGGAAAAGACCAGTGTTTCCATTATCCGTTCCTAATTTCTAACGACAAAATAACAATCAGAGTTCAAAGAAATGTATTTATTGCTCGTTCTCATAAGGATATTTTAATTCATTGAATTCAATGTTTCCATTGCATTTAAACAATGTAAAAGGCATGGTGCTAAATATTGGTTGGATGACAGAATTCAAAGTTCTTTATCTCTAATAGCAAATACTTTTTGTGAAAAGGATAAATTTTTCCATCCATTGTGCTTTTGTTAGATTGTGGAGTCTATTGTTTTCATTTTTTCCCCATTTAGTTTCTCATCTTACTGTTTAGCATTCTCAGCTGGAGTAGCAGGGTGTCTGTTGAACTACCTCTGTATTCACTGGTTTTCTTTGTTTACTCTATTCTAGAAATAAAACTGTGTTTAACTTACTATTGTCTACATTCTGTCCCTACCGATTATGTCAAATGCTTTCTGCAGCTTAATTTAAATGATTTATAAAATATGTCTTTGATCACAACCCT
Organism: Pseudorca crassidens; assembly: GCF_039906515.1. Lineage (NCBI taxonomy): Eukaryota > Metazoa > Chordata > Mammalia > Artiodactyla > Delphinidae > Pseudorca > Pseudorca crassidens. Next base: position 19,553,624 of record NC_090309.1, on the reverse strand, counting down.
TAGAAGAGAAATATGTTCCGTGTTATGGCCCATGTATCTTACAAATAGGAAAGACTTCTGGATAAACAATGTGAAGGATTTTTAGCTCAGATTTCTTTTACTGCTTCACAATACATTGTCTTACTCTATCTTGAATAGTCATTTTCCTTCTGGGCAATAAATATATTTTAAATATTTCATCCTAATCCTATTTTCTTGAAGGCAAACTTAATTTAGACTTTAATCTTTTCTTTCATCATCAATACTGTATCTTATTTTATTGCTTTTCTCTGAATACCTTCATCTGTACAGATGTCTTGCTGATAATGAACTTGACTGGAAGTCTGGCTAGATGTTCTGTCAAATCTCTAAAATCTGTCTCTTGATCTCTTTTATATGTTTTCCTTTGCAAATCTATTTTGCAACTGAAAGAGAGTATCCTGGAGAAGTTCCAGGATATCAGAGAAGTTCCAGGATATCAGATGCTGAGAAGTCAGCAATATCTTCTAAGGACCATGTACTCTTTTAAGCCCAAGGTTCTATATGTGAGACACTATCTTAAGACAAACTCAAACATGATCTCTTTATCTGGGAACTCCCAATTCAAATCTGTTGCTATCAAAATTAATCGTATTCTCTTACTGTAATATTTCTCTTTAATAATAACATTTTGGTCACACTGCATTCCAACTGCCTGATCATGTCTCCCATGATAAATTACTTGGTAAATACATCTGCGGATTATTCTTTTGGAGTGTACAAATTATTCCACCTGACTTCTCAATCCTTTGCACTAAGAAGTTTAATTAAAACTTTTTTGTTTCAACAAACAAAAAGTTGAAACCAACCCTACATCTCTCTGGTCCAAACAAAATTATAACCAAGACTTCAATAATAAGGTCTCTTGACTGAAATCTTGCAATCACTTCATGTCTTGCCTTGAAGGGCTAACTCATCCATTTATGTGATGTCATAGGATGTATGCATCAAATCCATAATTGTAATAAGACTTAGTTTTCATAAAAAATGTCAAGAGGCTAGATCCTAAGAAGAGTTGGAAATTATTTGATCCAGGCATTGCATTCTGTGTCAAAGAAAATTTTGTTATTTTAACTAATATCATAACTAAAGACATTATTGTAATCAATCATACTAAATTCACCTAAAAAGTCAGCACAGTTCACCACTCTGCATCCATTTGATGCAGCCTAGTTTTGCATTGGGTTCCTGAAGACATGCTCCATTTCCAGATAAACAATAGATAATTAATTAAAAATACCAATAGATTATAATCTAAGTCCAGCTTGTTTTATTTCAATATTTAAAAAGTGTTTAACTCCATTTTATTCTAATATCTTAATGCTGGCAAAAGTGCACCTCCTTTGTTTGGTAGTAACATTTTTAAAGTGCTTATTGGAAGAATGGACAGCTGCATCATTAATCTTAAATAGTGACTTTTGTATTTTGTATGAAAGGTGAGATGACACAGATAAGTTTCTAATACATAATAATCATTTTTGAAACTGATTGATAAAAGAATTGGTAAAATAATAACACTTTCCCTACGGTGAAAAATCAGGAGATGGCTAATTTCTAAAGCCAAGCAGGATTGTTATAAAACATAAAAAAGCAAGGATAAGCCAACTAGTCAATGATCTAATATGTAAAAATTGGAAGAAAATAGCTTTATAGGACCATTGATTGTGAAATATCACTCAATAAAAGCTGTTAAATATAGAATTTGAATTTAGACTTATTGAACATAAAAAGAGAATAATTCAGCAAGGAAAACATATGCACAGTATTATTGCTTCTTCTAGTAAGTACTAAAAAACCCAAATATAGGAAAATTTTCAATTTCATTCTTGCTTCTCATATGCCAATATTTTTCTTTTTTATTGTCTTTAATTCTCTAAAGACATTCTTTAAATGCCTTTAACATTTATTTTGAAGTAAAAGATGGGAGTAATGTTGCCAGATTCATAATCAGTTTGAATTTACTAGCTTCTGTGTTTCAAAATGCTCCCTAATCTACCAATTTTGTATAGTTTAAAATTGTGATTATTTCATCCACTTAGATATTTAGTGAGCTAAGAATGACAGGACTAGAGATAGAACTGTATTGGCTTAAAACGCCAGAAAAAAATCCAAATTAGGAATTTTGTTTATCTGCGTACAGAAACAGGCTCTGGGCTTTACTCATTTATGATGCTGTGAATTATAAGCTATTATTCTGAATCTTTACTGAAATATTTTCTGTGGAAAAAGGTTCACTTTTCATATATTCCACTGGGCAAATAAAGATCTGGCTTCCATGTGGATGGTTTCAGGATCTGTTTGCTCTTCCTTTTGTTTTATCATAATACTCACTTGACAACTTTGACCAGTTCAGTTTTTAAAGCTCTAAATCTACATTTGAAAAGAAAAAAAGACCTAGTGCTCTCCACATTTTTCTCCCATCTTGCCTGATTTCCAAAAAAAAAAAAAAAAAAAAAATTTGGAATCAGGCTTTAAACAAAGCTATAACGCTATGACTATAGCAGAACTGCATGTGACGAAAATATTTGGTCACTGAGCATTACTGGGTCACCTAAACTTGACCTCTAAAAGTAGCAGCGTAGTGGACCTTGTGATTGTAGCAATATTGCCATTTGATTTTTCTCCAGGTTTGAAGGTCGGATCTAATTATCCCCTTTAGGTGTATGCTATATTTGGTATACATAGAAAAACTTAGTCAAGATTGTCAGTAATATTTTATATCAAAAATAACATTTTAAGAGGTAGAAATTCCAAGGGTAGAACTAGGCATTTGTTATTGGCTTATATTTTAAATTGTGCCTATCACACAACTCACGCTTGAGTACAAAAAGGAACAGTAAAAAATAATTGCCATTCTAGCAACAATGAGTGTGTTAATTCCTCAGTGAACCCAATGGAAGAGGTAAGTATCCCTTTAGCACCATATACTGGCTGAGTGTGCTGAGGCCGAGAGCTTGCTGAAGGTCACAAAGCAGGGCAATGGAACTTCCTAGAAAGACATCTGACATTCCCCGTGTACAGTTCCAGGCATTAAAAGCTTCAGCCCTTGCTTTCTCTCTTGGTGATCTTCAATGCTTTAAATAGGGGATTCATCCCCTTTGAACCCCACTACAATTGTCCCTTACAATGCCTGACAAGGCGGGATGCTGCTTCATCCTCCTTCTCCCAGATGGTCCATTTATCTGTTCAAGAGAGCCAATGAGGAATCCAAATGGCCGGACTGCTTAATATCACGGAGCCCCACCCATATCTCTTTCAGTACATAATTCCTTCATAGGCCTCTTTCTCCCAATTACCCACTCCCTCTTACACCTCCCTAATCCCTTCCCAATAGGGTACGTTTTTTTTTTTTTTTTTTTTTCTCTTGCTCTCTCTCTCACTCTCTCTTTTCTGTATCTCTCGGAAATCAGACAGGAGTTCAGAGCACTTTCACTACCTTTTATGAGGTAGATTGTGATGTCATAGATGGGGGCAGGGCTAGTCAACTTTCTACCCACCTCCCAACCTGTGCTGAGGGAGCTCCGATCGGGTGTGGAAGCAGTGATTCTTCCATGGTGAGTAACTTTGCTTTCTGATCTAACCTGTCTCATTGTAAACATTAATTTTGAAAGCAGGGGGATGGGGTTTCAAGGAAGTAAAGATGTGACCAATCAAGCCCTCTTTACTTACTATTAACCAACTTTGGGGAAAGGCTCTACTTATTTATTCTTTATTTAAGTCAAGAATTCCACAACACAGATGTACTCTTCAAGTATGATCTAAACTTGAGAAGTTGAAAATGGTATTTTCATTCCTTTATTTCTCATTCTTTCTTCCCATTGGGACTGAAAGTCATTGCATATGTGGAATGAATCCATTCTGTAGTCTTTTAGTGAGCTTTCTATAAAGGAAGGCTAGTTAGGAAAGTGTATTCTTCTTCATTTGAAAGATTTCAGGATCACAGGATATCCTTTATTAACGTTTAGCCAGAGAATCAATCTGCTCTTCTAAAACTGTAGAGTAAAACTGTGAAAAAACTGATACATAAGAATTATCAACAAACTTTGTTCTGATATAAACAAATGAAAACTTTCAAATGCAAAAACTAAAGTATTTATTTTAAAAAAAGAGTCACCACTCTTGCAAGATTAAGGGTGCATCCATTTCAATGTGTCTCAACCAAATTTGCTACCTTTTTGTTGCATGTCATAACAATGATGCTGTTTTATAGGATTTCTTGGTAAAGAGCTGTGAAAAACCACTGTTCTTTGTTTCATTTGGGTTTCTATTATTACTGATTACTTCTTTTATATGCCATAGTATTTAGAAGGAAAAGATCAACTGGAGTGAGCGTGTTCCTTCATTTTCCTTGTTCTCTCCTGGGTACCTATTAAAATGGTTAAAATGTCAACTTTTTTATTAGAGGGGAAAGAAGGTTCATGGAGATGGTTACATCTTTAAGGGATGTCGAAGCATCAGGGTGGGTGTTTTTAAAAAGGTTTGACCATCAGAATGTGAGGCCCGTTACTTTTCATGGGGTGGGATTAAAAGTATCCTAGTTTGAATTATAGGTATTATGAAATGTGTTAAGTGGATATCATTCATTTTTTCAAATCCCTAGTTAACTAGGTATGTATGGATATTGGTATTGTAGAACTGGGGTACTTTAAAAGGAGGAGTCCTTTTATTTCCCAATGTTCAAATGTTTTAATGGCCTTTAGATTATGCACATGGAGCATATATTAGATTACATTATCTATTAATGTTCAGAAAGAGAAATGCTACTTGTATCTCAGTCTGTATACTCCACACAAACTTTTCTACTCAAGAGGATTGTATTAAATTGTTTATGTTTTACCTCCTTGCTAGATCTTAAGCTCAGTGAAGGGACCAAACCTCATATAGTCAATGCTGTTTAGATTTGCCCCCAAATTTAAAATTCTTGGACACCATAAGGAGGAGTCCTTTCTCATCAGTAGCTCTTCTGTTACGTGTAGAGCCTCTATCCTTCCCCCACAAGGGCTCTCCCTCTTTTCATTACCTGGGGTGGAGTGGTATCATGACTGCTGAAGTTATTTTCCCACCTAAGCTTTCTAACCTAAAGAAGCGACTGTAACGGTAGAGATTTCAGGCACAATAAGGAGAAATAGAGTCATAACTGGCCCATAGGAAGATTTAGGTGATAATCACCTGCAGTCAACTTAATATTACAATGTGGGTAACAATGCCAAAGTCTCATATGTTGGGTGATCCCTCTCCAATCTCTGGCCTACCTTCCCTTAAAAGTGCTAGACCCTGGAAACCCAGGTAGAAGTTAACCTTCAGTGCCAGAAAAATCTGATATCTAATCATAGCTCAAGTTTTTAATGTCTTTTGTCAACCCCTCATACAGCTGCCAGGTAAGAAATGCTCATATTATACAAACCCTTGGAATACAATCATCTTTAAACTTCGTGAGTTAAGAATGGTTGTGTTGTGCGCTTGTGCAAATTCAGAGAATCTATCATGGAATGCATTGTGCATGCACTTGTATACCCTCATGTGCATGTTTCATTTATAGTGATGTTCAGTGTTTTTATATCCATTTTGTATGTATTTGAATTATAATTTAAAATACATACATATATTGTGCTCCAAACAAAAGAGTGAGATAAAACAGAAGTTGCTGGTGCACTAGTCGTATTTCTGTCAGTGGCTAATTAGGTAACTCAAAGTAAATTACTTAGATCTCTTGGGTCTCAGTTTTCTCATCTCTAAAATGATGATAGATGATTTAAAGGATATATTCTAAAGTAATCCTGCTCTAAAATTCTATCATAAAATGATATATTTTTGAAGAACCGGTTTATGGCGAAAAAAGATTGTATAGTTGATGAGACCTAATTTTTGTAGATGACATACAGTTAGTTTTTCAAACTAGAAAGAAAATTTCAGTCCAAACTAGTCTTAGAATGTACTCTATATCTGATGTAGTATTATTTGGTTAATGATGTTAGTGGGTCCTGTTCTTTTAAGCTGACAATATCAAGCCCATGATGATTAGCTGTGTGTTGATTTGGAAGACTGATTTGTTTTTAACTCCATAATTTTATGTTATTCTGATTATTTGAGATAAAGAAAATATCCTCATCCACTAGGTAATAGAGGGAGCTAGGCCTCATTGGGACTCTCAAATTCAAAATTACTTATGCAGTATTGCAGGAATTCCCTTGTGCTGTTGGGAAGAGTTCAATGAGTAGGTAATTGGTGGTTACTGAGCTATGTGCTACGAAGGATAAAAGACATGTAAGCCCTGGCTCCTACTCTTGAGGAATGTGCAACCTTTTTGGGAGTCTGGACACATGTCAAGTGACAACTTAAAAGTGAAGACAGTAAGTGTCAGAGTGGTCTGGAGTAGACTGGATTGTACTGGGAAGGCTTTGTGAGAAGCTGAGACCTTCAGCTAACTTTGAACAGAATGGTTTAGATTTGTGTTGTTTGTGTGTACATAATGAGGGCAGGTCAGCAAGCCCACAGAATTGTAAATGTTGCAGAGGCTATCTTGTGTTTAGAAATGCCACATATTGAAATCAAAAGTCTTTGCTAAGAGTCCAGCCCCATACCTTCCCAGAGCCCCCTACTCTTAATTGTATTCTGACTTTATAATACATGAAGAGGAGGTGGCAAGTGACTGACTTGCAATGATTATTAAAATATAATCAGGCAGCTATTTTCTTAGTTACACAAGAGGTCACATGATCACTCACAGCCACGACTGAGGAAAAGAAATGTAAAAAAAAGGAAGGAATTATGGACAGAAGGAGGCTCTAGCTCTGGGACATTGTGGTTTTCTGAAAAAGGTGGAAATGGATTATCGTTTGGACAATCAAAGGGATTATCACTGACAGGTTTAGAAACGTTGGATGGTCATGGAAATGCCCATAAGCTAATGAGAATCCATGTAACCAGGGTGATTTTCCAAAGCAAATGGAAGTTTCTTGCACTGAATAGGAATCATGTCAGACTCTGCTCTCAAAGAGACAATGATTATGCAAGTCTCTTTCCCTAATACACTTGGATTTGGGCATGACTTACCCACTTTGACAAAGCACACTTAGGTTTGAAAGCCTCTCTGTTGCTGGAGATTCATAGATGATTTTCAGTGTATACTTTGTATCACTTAGAGGGCACTGTTTTTGTATTTCTTGCCATCCAAGTTCCTTCCAAGTTACTACTTTGGCCTTTCTAACAGACAGAAATTCTGTGAGTAGACCTGCTTTATTACCTATCCCAGATTCTAATGACTTGGTTTACATCATTCAGTGAACGTTTTGTAATTTTCTATCATGACATAAAAAATAATTTCTAGAATATATTATCTCAGGAAATCACTTTCAAAAGTTAAATTGTCTACATGGGAATAATGAAGTAGTATGATCAAGGTCAGTTTTACAAAGCAAGGAATGTTCTCTTAGAACTAATTTTCCCCAAAAATTTGAAGTAGAACGTCCATAAATTTTTGTGGAACAATCTAGCCTATTAAAGGAAGTTAAAGATATTACAATTAGGTTTGTCCCAAGAGAACAACAACAAGGATGGCAACTCTTCTCCTCCTCCCCCGAAATGTCCCTAGGGGTAATTTTAGAAATAGAAGTTCAGTTGGATTTATAATTCAACAAATATTTATTGAGTAAATAACATGTGATATTCACTGTCTTACGGATGGACATGGAAGTAGCAATGGAAAACAGACACATAATCTGTAAATGTAATAGATTATAATAATCACTCTCACAGAAATATATACAAAGTGATATGGGCATTCCTGTAGAGAAGGGGAAGAGGAAGCTTCATAAATGGGACAATATCTTTGAGTCTTCCCAGATAAATGGATAGGAGCTTAAAGTAGAGGTGGAGAGAAATGATTATCCCAGAAGAGGTACAGAATGTCCATAATATTGAGGTGTAGGTGTATTCTATGCTGACCAGACATGAAAATGTCAGAGATGGGTGGAAAGATGGAAAAGAATCAAAGGTGAAATAAGAAAGATAGGTGGGCACTGGATATGAAAGAAAATTTTATGACCTATTCTCATTTTAGTGAGTGTCTCTCAAAATGGTCAGAGGATCATCTGCATGCCAAATGCAGAAAGAGGTGGGAGGAGACTGTTAAAGTGCAGAATCCTGGACCAGGCTGCAGACTCCTTGAATCAGGACTGTAGGGATTATGTAGGTTTTTGGAAACTGTACTTAACCCCACCTTCGACATGCCAGGTGATCCATTTTCACACCAAAGTTTCAGAATCTCTACAAGGCAACAGAATTGACTCATGGTTTCTATGTTCTTGGAAGAAGAATCAAAAAAAAAAAAAAAGAATTAAAATATTAAGAATAAAAGATTTGGGAAAATAGGATAAAGGTAAGATAAGAATGTTCCTGAGAAAGTTGGTTTAAATTTCTGTTAGGTGTAAAAAAAAAACTTTCTAAGAATGGTGGGTTTTAAGTTTAAATAATTACTAAGTGATGTTATTAAATATAGCTTGAAGAAAAGACATGCAACTATATACACTTAAGGGACCATCTAGTTCTTTCATCATCATGGTCTAATGCAAGGAGTTAATCAAGTTCAGAGCTAAGTTGTTCTATAGCTCCCAACTCGTGTCAAGAGAAGGGACAGAGACAACAGTGCAGAGCAATATTTATTTCTGCTTGGTATTCTTTGGTAGAGCTATTTGACTGCTTTTTAATATTAATTAGGTGAACTCATTAAAAAAAAATTATATATGTATATATTCCCATCGTGATGAGAAAAATCAAGCTTTCAAGCCAATGTAGGGTCTATGGTCTATGTTGAAAAATATTAATACCATAACTATATATTTCAATAAACAATCTTTTAGAAGTGCTCATTTTTTTTATATATATATTTTTCTTTATGGACAACAGTCATTATCCTACAACCACCAGTCTGTGTAGAGAGTTATACAAATGTTCAAAGAAGAGGGAGGCACTAGAGAGGTATTTTACATTTGACTAAGACATGAGAATGAACCCTGCTCTGGAAGAAGGTGGCCCTCTTATCACAGCAAGGAGAGTCAGTTCTGGATTTAACCCTCTAATTCCTTTGCATACAGTTCTCTTCCAGATTGCCAGAATCTTCTCTATTTTTTAATTTGAGAATTTCATTGTTTATAAGTTGAGAAATGATAGGGAATCTTGTTTTTTCTTCATATACATCTCTCTGCAGGTAATAGCAATAACTGCTTTGGTAGAGCTGGTGATACTGTCACATTTTAGAAGCAGTTAATTGGTAGGATGCCAGTGCCTGCCATTAATTGAGCAAATTAGTTTCAGCATGTTGATTTAAAAGAAAAAATGACTTTTTAAATTCTTACAGAATTTTTTAAACCAATCACATGTAGCTTTGTCATTGGGCCTTTATTATACCAACCCAGCCAAACATAACGTTGGGTAGTCCTTAGAAATCTGCCACACAAAATTATTTACCTTAAGGCCTAGCATTTTACCTGAGTAAAAACCAAGTCAGAGAACAGTGACAGCCACATGGTTTTGATGTCAGAGATCTGAAAAAAATAAGTTACAGAATATCATGTTCTCCCAAGGATGATGGGAATCCACTGGAGTGACCAGACCATGTGGCTGACAGGTCTTGGTGCTCCGGACTAGTGTCAGGCCTAAGCCTCTGAGATGGGAGAGCCAAGTTCAGGACACTGGACCACAGAAACCTCCCAGGCCCACATAATATCAATTGGTAAGAGCTCTCCCAGAGAGCTCCATCACAACGCTAAGACCCAGGTGAACCCAAGGGCCAGCAAGCTCCAGTGCTGGATGCCCCATGCCAAACAATTAGCAAGACAGGAACACAACCCCACCCATTAGCAGAGAGGCTGACTAAAATCATAATAAGTTCACAGACACCCCAAAACACACAACCAGATGCAGTCCTGTCCACCAGAAATACAAGATCCAGCCCCAACCACCAGAACATAGGCACCAGTCCCCTCCACCAGGAAGTCTACACAAGCCACTGAACCAACCTCGCCCACTGGGGGTAGACACCAAAAACAACAGAAACTACGAATGCACAGCAGATGTAGGAGCAAGGTAAAAACCCACCAGACCAAAAAAAAATGAAGAGGAAATAGTCAGTCTACCTGAAAAAGAATTCAGAGTAATAATAGTAAAAGGGTTCCAAAATCTTGGAAATAGAATGGAGAAAATACAAGAAATGTTTAACAAGGACTTAAAAGAATTAAAGAGCAAACAAAAAATGATTAACAATACAATAAATGAATTTAAAAATTCTCTAGAAGGAATCAATAGCAGAATTATGGAGACAGAAGAACGGATATGTGACCTGGAAGATAAAATAGTGGAAATAACTACTGCAGAGCAGAATAAAAAAAAAAAAGAAAAGAATGAAAAGAATTAAGTCAGTCTCAGAGACCTCTGGGACAACATTAAACACACCAGCATTTGAATTATGGGGGTCCCAGAAGAAGAAGAGAAAAAGAAAGGGTCTGAGAAAATATTTGAAGAGATTATAGTTGAAAACTTCCCTGACATGGGAAAGGAAATACTCAATCAAGTGCAGCAAGAGCAGAGAGTCCCATACAGGATAAATCCAAAGAGAAACATGACAAGACACATATTAACCACACTATCAAAAATTAAATACAAAGAAAAAGTATTAAACATAGCAAAGGAAAAGCAACAAATAACATAAAAGAGAATCCCCATAAGGTTAAGAGCTGACTTTTCAGCAGAAACTCTGCAAGCTAGAAGGGAGTGGCACAACATCTTTAAAGTGATAAAAGGGAAAAAGCTACAATCAACATTACTCTACCCAGCAAGGATCTCATTCAGATTTGATGGTGAAATTAAAACCTTTATAGATGAGGAAAAGCTAAGAGAATTCAGCACCACAAAACCAGCTTTACAACAAATGTTAAAGGAACTTCTTTTAGGCAGGTAACACAAGAGAAGGAAAAGAGCTACAAAAACAAACCAAACCAATTAAGAAAATGGTAACAGGAACATACTATTGATAATTACCTTAAATGTAAATGGATTAAATGCTCCAACCAAAAGACATAGACTGGTGGAATGGATACAAAATCAAGACCTGTATATATGCTATCTACAAGAGACTCACTTCAGATCTAGGGACAGATACAGACTGAAAGTGAGGGGATGGAACAAGATATTCCAAACAAATGGAAATCCAAAGAAAGCTGGAGTAGCAATTCTCATATCAGAAAAAATAGACTTTAAAATAAAGACTATTACAAGAGACAAAGAAGGTCACTACATAATGATCAAGGGATCAATCCAAAAGGAAGATATAACAGTTGTAAATATTTATGCACCCAACATAGGAGTACTTCAACACATAAGGCAAATGCTAACAGCCATAAAAGGGGAAATCAATGGTAACACAATAATAGTAGAGGACTTTAACACTGCACTTTCACCAATGGACAGATCATCCAAAATGAAAATAAATAAGGAAATACAAGCTTTAAATGACACGTTGAACAAGATGGACTTAATGGATATTTATAGGACATTCCATCCAAAAACAACAGAATACACTATCTTCTCAAGTGCTCATGGAACATTCTCCAGGATAGATCATATCTTGGGTCACAAATCAAGCCTTGGTAAATTTAAGAAAAGTGAAATCATATCAAGTATATTTTCTGACCACAACATTATGAGACTAGATATCAATTACAGAAAAAATAAATAAAAAAAATACAAACACATGGAGGCTGAACAGTACGATGCTAAACAACCAAGAGATCACTGAAAAAAACAAAAGGAAATGAAAACACGATGACCCAAAACCTATGGGATGCAGCAAAAGCAGTTCTAAGAGGGAAGTATATAGCAATACAATCCTACCTCAAGAAACAAGAAAAATCTGAAATGAACAACATAAACTTACACCTAAAGAAATTAGAGAAAGAACAAAAAGACCCAAAGTTAGCAGAAGAAAAGAAATCATAAAGATCAGATCAGAAGTAAATGAAAAAGAAATGAAGGAAACAATAGCGGAGATCAATAAAACTAAAAGTTGGTTCTTTGAGAAGATAAACAAAATTGATAAACCATTAGCCAGACTCATCAAGAAAAGAAGGGAGAAGACTCAAATCAACAGAATTAGAAATGAAGAAGGAGAAGTAACTACTGACACTGCAGAAATACAAAAGATCATGAGAGATTACTACAAGCAACTCTATGCCAATAAAATGGATAACCTGGAAGAAATGGACAAATTCTTAGAAAAGCATGACCTTCTGAGTCTAAGCCAGGAAGAAATAAAAAATATAAACAGACCAATCAGAAGCATTGAAATTGAAACTGTGATTAAAAATCTTCCAACAAACAAAAGCCCAGGACACTATGGCTTCACACGTGAATTCTATCAAACATTTAGAGAAGAGCTAACACCTATGCTTCTGACGCTCTTTCAAAATATAGCAGAGACAGGAACACTCCCAAACTCATTATACGAGGCCACCATCACCCTGATACCAAAATCAGACAAAGATGGCACAAAGAAAGAAAACTACAGGCCAATGTCACTGATGAACATAGATGCAAAAATCCTCAACAGAATACTAGCAAACAGAATCTAACAGCACGTTAAAAGGATCATACAGCATGATCAAGTGGGGTTTATCCCAGGGATGCAAGGATTCTTCAATATATGCAAATCAATCAGTGTGATACACCATATTAACAAATTGAAGGATAAAACCCATATGATCATCTCAATAGATGCAGAAAAAGCTTTCAGCAAAATTCAACACCCATTTATGATAAAAATACTCCAGAAAGTAAGCATAGAGGGAACATACCTCAACATAATAAAGGCCATATAAGACTAACCCACAGCCAACATTGTTCCAAATGGTTAAAAACTGAAACCATTTCCTCTAAGATCAGGCAAGAGACAAGGTTGCCCACTCTCACCACTATTATTCACATAGTTTTGGGAGTTTTAGCCACAACAATCAGAGAAGAAAAAGAAATAAAAGGAATCCAAATTGGAAAAGAAGAAGTAAAACTCTCACTGTTTGCAGATGACATGATAGTATACATAGAGAATCCTAAAGATGCTACCAGAAAACTACTAGAGCTAATCAATGAATTTAGTAAAGTAGCAGGATACAAAATTAATGCATAGAAACCTCTTACATTCCTTTACACTAACAATGAAAAATCAGAAAGAGAAATTAAGGAAACAAATTCCATTTACCATTGCAACAAAAAGAATAAAATACCTAGGAATAAACCTACATAAGGAGACAAAAACCTGTATACAGAAAGCTATAAGACACTGATGAAAGAAATTATAATAATACAAACAGATGGAGAGATATACCATGTTCTTGGATTGGAAGAATCAACATTGTGAATATGACTATCCTACCTAAAGAAATCTACAGATTCAATGCAATCCCTATCAAACTACCAATGACATTTTTCACAGAACTAGAACAAAAAATTGCACAATTTCTGTGGAAACACATAAGACCCCCCAATAGCCAAAACAATCTTGAGAAAGAGAAAGGGAGCTGGAGGAATCAGCCTCCCTGGCTTCAGACAATATTCCAAAGCTACAGTAATGAAGACAGTATGGTACTGGCACAAAAACAGAAATATAGATCAATGGAACAGGATAGAAACCCCAGAGATAAATCCATGCACATATGGTCACCTTATCTTTGATAAAGGAGGCAAGAATATACCATGGAGAAAAGACAGCCTCTTCAGCAAATGGTGTTGCAAAAACTGGACAGCTACATGTAAAAGAATGAAATTAAAACACTCCTTAACACCGTGTACAAAAATATGCTCAAAATGTATTAAAGACCTAAATGTAAGGTTGCACACTATAAAACTCTTAGGGGAAAACATAGGCTATGACATAAATCACATAAATCACAGCAATATCCTTTTCGACCCACCTCCTAGAGAAATGGATATAAAAACAAAAATTAAAAAAATGGGACCTAATGAAAGCCTTTCCACAGCAAAGGAAACCATAAACAAGACAAAAAGACAACCCTCAACAAAGCAATTGACAAAGGATTAATTTTCAGAATATATAAGCAGCTCATACGGGTCAATATCAAAAAGCAAACAACCCAGTCAAAAATGGGCAGAAGACCTAAATAGACATTTCTCCAAAGAAGATATACAGATTGCCAAGAAACAGATGAAAGGATGGTCAACATCACTAATCATTAGAGAAATGCACATCAAAACTACAGTGAGGTAACCCCTACCCCGATCAGAACGGCCATCATCAAAATATCTAGAAACAGTAAATGCTGGACAGGGTGTTGAGAAAAGGGAACCCTCTTGCCCTTTTGATGGGAATGTAAATTGATACAGCCACTATGGATAACAGTATGGAGATTCCTTAAAAAACTAAAAATAGAACTACCATATGACCCAGCACTCCCACTACTGGGCATATACCCTGAGAAAACCATAATTCAAAAAGAGACATGTATCACAATGTTCATTGCAGCACTATTTACAATAGCCAGGACATGGAAGCAACTTAAGTGTCCATCGACAGATGAATGGATAAAGAAGATGTGGCATATATATACAATAGAATATTGCTCAGCCATAAAAAGAAATGAAATTGATTTATTTGTAGTGAGGTGGATGGACCTAGAGCCTGTCATACAGAGTGAAGTAAGTCAGAAAGAGAAAAACAAATACTGTATGCTAACACATATGTATGATATCTAAAAAAAAACATGGTTCTGATGAACCTAGGGGCAGGACAGGAATAAAGACACAGACAAAGAGAATGGACTTGAGGACACAGGGAGGGCGAAGGGTAAGCTGGGTTGAAGTGAGAGAGTAGCACTGACATATATACACTACCAAATGTAAAATAGATAGCTAGTGGGAAGCAGCTGTAGAGCACAGGGAGATCAGCTCGGTGCTTTGTGACCACCTAGAGGGGTGGGATAGGGAGTGTGGGAAGGAGATGCAAGAAGGAGGGGCTATGGGGATATATGTATACATATATCTGTTTCACTTTGTTGTTGGGCAGAAAATAGCACAGCATTGTAAAGCAATTATACTCCAATAAAGTTGTTAAAAAAATATGTCATGTTCTCTTAAGGTAGATGTTAAAATTATAAGCAAGGTATTGCTATTTGATGTGAATTTGGAAACCAAGTTTGTCTTTTATCATCTGGGAGATATTGGGTAACATTGCTGATCTCTGAGCTTTTGCTTTTGATTTAGAAATTGGAATAGTAATACCACTTAGAGGGACAACAGGACGATTGCATGTAGTAAATGCCTCAATTATTATTAAACTAAGATACATTGAGGGCTTAGTATGTTCCATGCACTGTGCTAAGCATTTGAAATGCACTCTGCAATGTGTTTTCAAAATCATTCTGTGGAAGAGATACTGTCATCCGCATTAAAAATATTATGAAAACGAGGTTCAGAGAATTTAAGTAACTTCCTGGAGGTTACAAAGTTAGTAGTTGATATACTGTAGTGCTTCCAGGAAGACTCTCTTGATATTCTCCCACAGTGTGATGTGATATCATTGCTGGTATGGAATGCAGTGTAGGAACTTATTTAATTTTATATATATATATATATATATATATATATATATATCCCTAGCTAGTCTGTGAGCTCCATAAGGATAGGGAATGTGTCTGAATGTTCTTATTTTTTTCCCTGATTTCTTGCACAATGAGCACATAATGTGTGCTTAATAGGATAGCTTCTTGGCCATACCTTTTTCCATTGTAGTAAGTTATCACACTGAAAAATCCTAGTAAATGATTCTTAAGTTTATCATTCATTCATGCTTGCATTCATTTATTCCCACATGAAAACACCTGAGTTTATTTTAAATACTGGATTTCAAAGTGCATTGTCTACCTAAGATTTAGGGCCCAAAATCAAGTAATTAATTTTTTTAGCTAACTTAATTTTTGAAATTTACTTTGTTATATTTCCTAGTACTTTAAGTAGACTAACAAAAAAAAGAGTATGGTATGGAAACATAGAATTTCTTTCAAAACAGCTGAATTAATCAAATTAATCATTTATTTAAAAAAAGGAATTTAAAATAAGGGCTAAAGTGACATGGCTTGTTTCATTTGCCCTCCCACATGAAAGTTATGTTATATTAAAATGCTAATTATATTTAGATGTGAAATATGACTTTTTAATTAAGTATCCTAAATTATTAATGCCCAATAATAGTATTTATAATTCATGTATTTTAATTAAATTTAGATTCAGCTACATATGATAAAACATCAAATATTTATTTCTCTCTCACATAGAATAAGTCTATAGGTGGTACAGGGCTGGTATAGTAATCTCAGAGTCATCAAGGACCCCGACTCCTTCTGACTTTATGCTCTGCTCCACTTGAGGAGCAGTGGAGGCTTCTGTTCTCAAGTTCATCTTTTGGTCCAAGTTGACTGCTAGTGCTGCATCTTCCCATATCCCGTACAAGAAGAAGAAAAGAGGTGAGAGGGCAAAATAGTGTGCTTCCTAGCTGTGTTAACACCCTTTAAAATATTTCCCAGGAACATCTGTACCCCTACCCCAATTATGTCTACGTATATCATATGACAAATCTGAAAAAAATGGGAAGAATTGGGCATGGAGTGGCAGTTCTTACCCGTCTATACTCTCCATTCAGTGGCACACAAACTGAATTCTGACTTCTGGTAGTTGCTTGATCCAGCTGAGCCCCATTTTTCTCAACTGTAAAGTGAAAATTACATTAGTATCTACTTTGTTGCATTGTTTTTAGTGTTAATGTGTGCCACAGACCTAGTACAAGGCCCAGAATGTAGAAGTACCGAATAAATCGGTAGCTAACTTTATTTTTCATTACCTTGTCTCTTCCCAAAGATGATGGTCTTTTTGATGATGTAGGTGCCCTCTTGCCCTCTTTCATCACGTCTACCAATCAAGCCACTGGATATACCGTAGTGAAGAATCAGCCAAAGTCTCTGCCCTCATAGAAATTGCAATTTTTTGTCATTGAGAGTCCTGAAGGAATCACTACGGAGAGGTGATAGCTGAAAATACAGAAGGGAATGACTTCAACAGAGAAGTGAAGTAATGATTCTTATATTTCAATCTGTAGAAGAATCACATGGGTAGCAAATAAAAATGGAGATTCCTAGGCTTTCCCTTCACAGTTCTGAAGCTCACGCCTGAGATCAGGAATCTGTATTCTATTTCTAAACGTTCTGGATGCAGATACACATGGATCACACTTTGAAAAATTCTGGTCTAGGAAGGAGGGAGGAGTGAGGCTATGGTGAGAGCTTCCCAGGGCTTTAAGTCAGTTTCGACCCTTTCTTAGACCTCATGGCTTGTCTCATTAGGCTATTTCATTCTAGCTTAGTCTAAATAATTCTTAGTTGTGAGAAGTTGTTGTGGTTGTTCACTGTATAGTATGTTTGGCAAGATCACTGGCATTTCCCCACTAGATGCCTGTAGTGGGGAAATTGCCCCAGATAAGCACCATAGATCTGGTTGAAATCTCGATTTTTCACCTAGAATATACATACTATTTGAAATGGAGCCTTTTATTTCTTCCCTCTGGAAGGGTGGAAGATGGAAGATACAATGGTTCCAGATTCATCTGCCAAATGCCCATTCGTAGCCTGGCATCGGGGTGTGGGTGTGCATTTTTCTAGAAGCGAGACTCCTGAGAATCCATCACGGTCATCCTCTGGCCATAAACTTCATACATCTTTTTAAGATCTCCATCCATCTTCCTTGTTGGTTACCCCCAAATATTCCTGTCTTAGAGATACAGGCATTTCTACTCTCAAAGGCAATTCAGGGCTCTGATAAGAATGTGTTTAAAAGAAAGTTAAGTGAATTTACTTCAGTTTCTTGCTTTTTACAAACAAGGGTATTGAGTTTAAAACAATTCAATTTTTTTTTTTTTTTTTTTTTTTTTTTTTAGCGGTACGCGGGCTTTTCTCACTGTTATGGCCTCTCCCGTTGCGGAGCACAGGCTCCAGATGCGCAGGCTCAGTGGCCATGGCTCACGGACCCAGCCGCTCCGTGGCACGTGGGATCGTCCCGGACCGGGACACAAACCCGTGTCCCCTGCATTGGCAGGCGGACTCTCAACTACTGCGCCACCAGGGAAGCCCAAATCAATTGTTTTTATAACACCTTTTTTTGTTAAACAAAACATTTTCACATATTACTTTATTCTCTCTGTATACTTTTTAATCCTTGTATGATGAAATAGATAATAAGTACCTTTTTAAAAATAAGGAAGAAAAACAAAGTGATAATTTATATTTTTTCCTTTAAAAATAATATTAAGAAATGCATCAGGCCAATGGTCTTGAGATTCAAATTAATTATGTGAGTGTTTTTGAGATAATATTTATGATACGTAACTGCAATGCTGAAATTAATGCTAGCTGAGCCCTTGAAACCAAGCAAATTATAGGTAAACATTGAATATATTTCATAGTTTAGCATTAATTCATTTTAAAGAGAAGGTTGGAGAGCTGTAACAGGTGGTGACTCTAGATGAAACAGAGATCACTCTTTCTTTCAAAGCTGTAGTTGTAGTGTATTTGAAATATTTACCATGGCAGTTTTTAGTGTATCAGGTAAAGAAATAATGAGGTATCCTTTAAATCTTATAATAAATATGGAGGTGATTTAACTTTGTCAAAGGCTAGATTCACAGGGACTACAAGTTAGGGATTGTGCCTTGAGGAAACTTTCATCTTAGTATTAAGTATGATTTTCAGTAGGGGCAAGATACTGTATCAGACTCTCTCCAACACTTTAATGTTTATCTTTGTTCACTGGTTAAAAGTTGTCATTTCATTGGAAGTTTACAAAGTGCTTTTTTTTTTTTTCAAAGAAGTTTTCCAATTTCATAGATTTGAGGCTTGCTTTCAAAGGAACCACTAATATCCTTTCTATGATTTTTGGCAATACTGTTATGCATGTCCAGTCTTTTGAGGATACTTTGTCCTTTAATCTGTGATTTTGAAAGTTTCTTGTATAGCTCAACCTCTTTTGCAAGAGAACAGACAATATGTTGTCCATCCGTAGAGGTTCTTTGTTGGACCAAAGAAATAATATTTCCAGTTTTAGATTGAAGGGAGCCCTCCGGTGTTTTTGCTGTGTTTTTCCTAAAGTACTCACTCCAGGAGAAACAGATTATAAGGTTCCAAACCAGGCCAAGCCCTGGCAGGCACTTGTAAGGGGACATATTCTAGTTTCTCAGGGGAACCACCTTAAATGCTCTTTATTTCTTATTTTATTCAAAAACAATTGGAGCTGCAGTGTATTATTAAATACACTACACCTGGGAACAGAAGTCATACACTTAAAATTCCTGGTAATTGTCTTATTAGCTAGCAAGTTACTTTTCTTTAAGCCTCCATTCTCTCATGTATCAAACAGTAAGGATAAAGGGATGTATCATTTTTTGGGGGGGATAGAGTGAAGATTAAGTGATGTAAAATATTGGCTGGGATGCTCAATATATATTGAATCTGGAAAATATCCAAAGTACATTAACCCAATACAGAGAAGTATTAGTCAAATTTCATCAGTAGGCTGCTCTTACAGATCAGTTAGAGGCAGCCTGAGCTAAGAATCCATCACCCAACTGACTAAACACTGGGGACGTATATACCCAATCCTACTGTGGCTTATGTGGTGCTAGCAAGAACATGACAATAAAGGGACAGGAAGTACTTGTTCATAAATAGCAAGAAGTCTAGTTCTGAGACAAGACTTTCACATGCACACAAAGTCTTTGAAGACAAAGCAGCAAATAAGTAACTAATTATTTCATGCCAGCAAGAAATGTAACAGGAGTTGAGCTGCAATCACCAAGGATAGCTCCATGGATGCTCATATTACGAGAATGGTTTATCTTTATTTTTTGGCTGACCTTTATTTCTTTTAGGAATGCACTCCACAGTCAGTTTTTGGGTCCCTGATAGCAGGTTCCTCTGTTACATTTATTTTGAGAATGACATTTCCTGAGCATTCTCCAAAAAAGGGAAAAATTAGATGGTAACTAGACCACCTCACCCATATTTCAGCCCTAGTCATCCCCACTGTCAGGTGGAAAAGAAAGCTTACCTCATTTTGGAAGTACCTTGTTCTTGTCTTGTTAAGGCTTATGGTACTCTCACCCTGGGCGTCTATTGGAATACCCTTCCCTGTGCAGACTTTCTTGGGCCTGACTTACCCAGGTGGTCCAATAAATTATGATGAAGATTCTAAAAGGACTCACCCAAGGTACCCAGAACTTATGTAATAATCTTTTATAGTGACATACTTATTTAAAATTTTAAAAGTTTACTTTTAAAACTGGTGAAAATATATTGGTATTAATAACCCCATTTTACAGCTGAAGAAGCAGAAGCTCAGAGAGGTTACAAGAGTACCCCAAACTTTCCTAGTCAGCAGCTAGCACAGTCAAGATTAGAGCCAATTTCTCTTTGTGCTGTTGTGCTTTGTGCATTTGAAGGATGTTGCTTGTCCCTGTCCCCCTTAGACTAGTAGTTGAACAAGAAATACAGGATATAGTATCAGTCAGATAGTATACATGATGGTAACAACTAAGATATGTTGTGTTCTTAAAAACTATGTCAGCCTTACATCATATCATGGTGCCCATTGTGTGGTTGAGTAAAAGGCTTTGTTGTAGAAATTTAGAATAAAAAAGTTTTTTTCATAAACTTTGTGTAAATTGCAAGTGGTATATGTGGTGGCTAGTGGGAAGGAGAATTAGATGTTGTATTTGATCAAGTTTTCTTTGAAAATGTAAGTGACTTTTTAGTGGCTGGCAAGAAAACGAGTAAGTAGAAGATGAAGTCCTTACTATGTGCCTAATTCATATCTCATGTGAATCGTGATTGCAGGACTGGAAGTTGGTGTGACCTTTTATTCCTTTATGACTTAAGGAAATCCACTTCATTACTGCTTGGTCACATGATTCACATTTATGAATAGTTAAAAGTCACCATAATTCATACTGAGCTCCAGATAAATGGAACCAATAGCCAGGAATAGAGAGTTCAGGGCAGGAAAACACTAAGGTGGATTTGCCTGGTCAAAGAAGATTGCATGTAGTGTGTCACGTGGGTAAACTGAAGCTGAGTTCTACCAGATATGAGTTTGTGAACCCAAGTTCACGAAGAACTTAATTTTTCTCTATTTCCTTTTATGTAAAGAATGAATGATGGTATCTATCTTATACATCTTAGAGATCATTTATTAAGTCCCCAGAACTATACCTAGCAAACATAGCTCAGTGCTTCACAGACGCTGGTACTGTTAATGAGAGAGATGATCCTTAAAGAAAGCCCAGTATTTTATACACAGAAAGTAATAAACACAAATAATTGAATTATGGATGTTTTCTGAGCAAAGGATGATCCTGAAGCTATACCACTGAGGGGAAGAGGTCATAAGACTTGTATTGTAACTAGATAACATTTACTTTGTATATTATGTCCCTAAATCCCACTGTCCTGCTAATATTTTGCCTTTGGGTACTCTTCCATGGAAGAATAAACAGATTGATGACATGGGGAGTTGGGTACTGGACTAGGCATTGTGCCCTACCTTTCCGTCTTTGGACAAGCTTTGTCATCTCTTACTTCCTCATCTGTAAAGTTGCAATTATTCAACAACATTCAGCAAATATTTATGGAAGACCCATGTGCTGGACATTGTTTTAGGTGTTTGGGATATAGCTTGGGGTGAGGGACAATAAACCCATGAAAAAAATATTTGTTAGATGATGACGAGTGTATGAAGAAATACTAAAATGGAAAGAGGAGGAGTTAATGGTGGGAATGGAGTTGCAATTTGGAAAGAGAAGTTTTCACTGAGATACTGATATCTGATTAAATATCTGATGGAGTTTAGCGACCAAGCTTTACAGATATCTGAGGGAAGAGCATTCTAGGCAGAAGAAAAAAGTATAAAGGCACTGAAGGGCAAGCATGACTGGTCTGTCTGAGCAATAATCAAGAGAGCAATGTTTTATTTATTTATTTATTTATGGCTGCGTTGGGTCTTCGTTGCTGTGTGCGGGCTTTCTCTAGTTGCGGCAAGAGGGGCTACTCTTCGTTGCAGTGTGCGGGCTTCTCATTGTGGTGGCTTCCCTTGTTGTGAAGCATGGGCTCTAGGCACGTCGACTTCAGTAGTTGTGGCACATGAGCTCAGTAGTTGTGGCTCATGGGCTCTAGAGCACAGGCTCAATAGTTGTGGCACATGAGCTTAGTTGCTCCACGTCATGTGGGATCTTCCTGGACCAAGGCTCAAACCCATGTCCCCTGCATTGGCAGGT
This sequence comes from Pseudorca crassidens, assembly GCF_039906515.1. Classification (NCBI taxonomy): domain Eukaryota; kingdom Metazoa; phylum Chordata; class Mammalia; order Artiodactyla; family Delphinidae; genus Pseudorca; species Pseudorca crassidens. The sequence continues at coordinate 19,531,234 of NC_090309.1, read as the reverse complement.
GGATTCTTAACCACTGCACCAGCAGGGAAGTCCCCAAGAGACCAATATTTAGTAGTGGAGTGAACAACAGAGAAATCAGAACTATTGGTAACCAGATTTTATGACCTTGAAGGCCACTGTGATAGTCTTGGATTTTACTCAGATTGAGATGGGGCACCATTGGACGATGTTGAGAAGAAAAGCAATATTATTTGAGTTTATGTAACAGGACTATTCTGGTTCCTGTTAAAGGGAGGAAGATATTGAAACAATCTAACAAGAGATTCTGTTGGGGCTTGGCCATGGTGGTAATAGTGGAGAAGGTGAGAAAAGGTCAAATATTGGATATATTTCAAAGATGCTGCTGACAGACTATGATGGAAGATTGGATGCTGGGTCAGAGAGAACAAGGTGTAATATAAAATTCTGGGTTTTTAACCTAAACAGTTGGAAGAATTGTGTTGTCAATAACTGAGATTAAGAAGACAGTGGGAAGAGCAGGTAGCTCATACCTGTCTCTGGAATGTTGGGAAGAGTCATTAAGAGAAGTCTGAAGAAGCTTAGGTTATCCTCTAAATGTTGAGAGGTCTTTGTGAAAGTAAGAACTTTTGCAAGAACCTGAAGTAAGATCCAGATGGAAGTTAAGTACTTACAACTCACTGTGTTCTAAGTAAGATAGGAAAACTTCACCTGAACCTGTGACAATGTACACAGTGAACACTTGGAAATTAATTAAATATGTGATGAAACTGGTAGTGAGTTTACATCTCACAATGAGAAAAGTAGTGGCCAGGAAAAAAGAAAAGTATTTGGAGAGTATTGTTCTATGTCTACTCAAAGAATGTTTCAAAGTAGGCAGAAAAATGTATTCAATTGTGAAAAGCCATGGGTTAACTGCTCAAATTTAAAACTAATTTAATTAAAATTACTGACTTTAAAAGATGCATTATACTGAAGACCTCTTATGAGCCCTTGAATAATGATATCCATTTCTTTTTGTTGTTATTCTCATTTCTGTAATAAAAGAAGAGTTGAGGGCTTCCCTGGTGGCACAGCAGTTGAGAGTCCACCTGCCGATGCAGGGGACATGGGTACGTGCCCCGGTCTGAGAAGATCCCACATACGGTGGAGCGGCTAGGCCCATGAGCCATGGCTGCTGAGCCTGCACGTACGGAGCCTGTGCTCCGCAACAGAGGCCACAGCAGTGAGAGGCCCACGTACCGCAAAAAAAAAAAAAAGAAGAAGAGTTGAAATTTTAGGTTGATGTAGTGAATTATTTTGTATAGTTACATATATGTCTAAGATTTCACATCAGTTTTCTGCATTATATTTAAGAGATTATTCTTTATGAATTATACAAGAAGAACAATATGCTAATGAGGGAGAAACAATATTAATATACCCCTGTTAATCAAAGCATAGCCTTTGGGGGGAGGGTTCGAAGGCCCATGGTGGATATGGTAAATGGGTTTAACCTTGATTGCTCACTCTCATCAATTGCTAGTGATTGACTGCAGTGTGTTTTGAGAAGAATTCTGAGATCTTGTCTAGGATCAATAGAACAAAGGACTGTTATTGGCTGGATGTGCCTGATAAAGGTACCAATGAAGAAATGGTAGCAAGTATGTCACACATGAACCATCCTTGCCTTCACTAAAAGAGGCATTTCTGGAAGAGGCTTGGAGCATTGACAAGTATGGCTTGTTTAAAGGTTACCCATTCTGTTTTTGTTTTATTTTGTTTTGTTTGTTTGTTTCTTTTGCACCTAACTTACTTCTTGGTACCTCCTGGTCTTTCCAGACTGTAGCCTAGGCAATGTCCTCTCTTTATAGTTTGACTTTTAATTATCCTGGATTTTTTGGTTAGTCTATTTTCAACACCTGGCCTTTGCTAATTTATTTGGTTAATAAATATGAACAAAATATAACCAAATACAGCAAGATTGGTATGCTTATGTTTTGGGAAGCTGGGTGGATGAAACTTTCAAGCACCCCTGAAGAATATGTAGATTCAACACTGTGAGTCTATTGGTGGGTTAAGATAACGAGATAAGCTGATCTCAGTTGAAGACAGCAGGTGTTAGGTCCAATGGGCTAAAAATTTTAAATAGCCCGTTTTATAGAAAAATGGATTTAAGACTTTAGGAAACAAATCTAGGAAACCCAACTGTATTTTGATGGAGTTGAAGCACAGGGCTTGGGAGGTTGATCTTCAGTGTTTGATGTGCAGAAGAGGGAACTGTGTTTGAGGTAGCTTAGGACACTCTCAGCTGGGTTCTGACGACAATATAAGAGTTGAATTAATTAGGCTGTTGAACTTCCCAGGTAACATTATTATGCTTTTCAATAAGAAATATCTAGAAATAATATCTTAACCAAAACAAAGAGTATGATTTTTTTTGAAGAGCCTGAATTTTTGAAATGTTAGGCCCTATATGTGGTTGGATAAAATATTTTATACTCTTTCTTTTGATGCCTCTCAAATAAGATCTTTAAACATTACTTTCCAGGACCAGATTGGCTTCCCTCCACCTCCTACTAGAGCCATCTTGACTTTTCAACTATCCAGTCTTTCTCCAACCCCTATAAGCCCTAAATGTTCTTAGATATTTTGGGTGCCATGCATAAATCCCCCATGTTTTCTTATACTGAATCTTGAGCCTTCCTTTCCTCCATCTAAAAGATTCAGTAGTGCTACAAAAGATACAACTTACGGTGCTTTTCTATTCTCCTTGTGAACTTCTCCATGCCTTTATCAGTACAACATTAAAACTGTAATAATCAGGCATTGAGAACAAGCCAAGGTGACAGTAGCTTCAGTAAGAAGAAGATTAGAGAGAGTCCAAAATGCTGGATTGGGTGGATGGAGGGTGTGGAGAAACCTTGAGAGGAGAAAGTAGAGGAGGAGGAGGTGGAAATGGAAAATATGATTTTAAAAAGACCCTTTTTAAAAAGACTCAAATGGTGATTTAAGGAAAGGTGGATCACAGTAATAATAAAAGCTTATGATTTGCTAAGGGCCTCCATGTGCCAGGCATTCAGCTTCAAGGCTATTATCTCATTTAATACTTAATAATCCTAGAAAGTGCTTTTTTTCACTTTTACTTTAGAGAAAGATAAGAAAGAGTTTCAGGTAGAGCTAGGTTAAGTAGCTCTCCCAAGATCACATAGCCAGTGATTAGACCCATCAGGTTTGAGCTCAGGTTTTGAGTCCAAAGTCCAAAATCCAAGCTTTTCTTCACTGTAAGAGAGGAAAAGATAAAACAGGATGGAGTAACAGGGAGAGTTGGAAGTGGAGCATGAAATGTAAGAATGCATTGCCAGAGGGGAGAGAATGTACAGGACTTGGAAGAATGGGGTGGAAAGAGGGTACTAGAATCCTGAGGAGGGGTAGCAAACACTCCTTGGGGAAGGGGTCTCTTCTGCTGCTCTTTACTCTCTTCATCCAGGACTCAGGTAGCAACAGAGGCTTTGACCAGCTCTTTCCACACACCTGATGAGGAGAGAGTTATGGGCTGGATGGGAGTTTAGTTTCCCCAACATATGAATAATGCCACATGATACAACTGTTAGTGATTGAATGTGGAGAGGAGTGAACAGATGGCGAAGAATAATCCAGGCTTCCAGATTATGCTCCCTTCCCAGGCACAACCCTCCATCAACCAGCACCCAAACCTGTGGTCCTTGACTCTTTGGATCTATTCTTCACTTAGTAGTTGCACATTGTATTCTGGAGCCTAGGAGCTGTTTTGTAAGGTGTTAAATGGCCTTTATCACTTATCAACAAATATACCATGACCATGCAAAGTTCAGCATTTCTGAGAGTACTGGGCCCATTGGTGGCTCTTTGATTCATTTTGTGAAGACATATTTCTCTTGGATTCTTGGGCAGTGGCTTGTCTTAAATTTGCCTCCCAGTAATGGTAATGCAGAATAGTGCAGGAGAATGAAGGAAATAAAGGGATCAAATGTGGTGACCTTCTGCTAGCTGGCTGCCCCATACGGAAGGCAAAAAGGAGCTGTAGCCCTTTGAAAGTCTGAGCCTTGGTTGGTGAAGACACGATGATTCTCATGATCAGAGATGACAAAATCAACAATCAATGCATGGAATATGTATGTGACATAAAGATATTCCTACCCAGGAATATCTCCCAGTTTGTTATATATATATATATATATATATATATATATATATATATCTCCATCCACTGGCGCATGGTCTCTTGTTGGATTTATTTCCTATGCTCCTGTTGTTATGTGAAAACAACCCAGAGAAAACCTCTGGGCCAGGAGATCCTGATGTGTAGGAAAAGGAACAGTATGGGAAGGCAGAAATATAGAAAAGGGAGGTGGGGACTTCCTGGAGGAATAGAGATGCCTGTTCATAACTTTCCAAGGGGTAACACATCCCAATACTCCCATTTCTCCTTGGAATTCCAAGGTTAGCAAAAATGCCTTGTTTGGGGTTGAGCAAAAACTGTTCTGCTTTAAATGGTGAGAAAAAAAATGGCTCTAAGCCATATTTAAGAAATTGTTGACTGTAATTAAGCCTTCATGGGATTCCCCAAGGTTTACTTACCTATAATTGAAAAAATGCAAATGAAGACAGTTAATCAGTGGACTGGCTGACTAAGAAGTACTACCTACCTCAATGAATTAGAAAGGAAAACACAAATATGTCCAGTTGAGAAAGTTACCTGAGAACCAATTGGTAAATTTCTCAGCAACACTGGAGCTTTTTTTTTTTAAGCCTGGCTGAGATTGCAGTGCTTGTCTGCTAAGGCCTTTGCCAACTTCATCTTGAGCCATTACAGACATATTTCCCAACAACTGGCCTTCAGCCTTGGGAGAGCACCAGCTGCCTCCCTGGCAGCACTCAAGGAATCCCTGCAGAAAAAATAACAGACCTTTTCTCCTCCTTTCTGCTGTGATTGAGCCACTACTTAAAGTTGAAAAACATTTACTTTTCAAGATCCTGTAATCAAATGGGAACACCCTTGGGATTAAGCCAACTCTTCAGGAGTTAGCCTACAGTATTCTTGCTTTCAGTTATCAAGGATTAGTACATGTTCTAATATTAATAGATTTAATGCAGTTTATTTTTTGTTTTAACGATCATCACAGCCATACCTGTGATGGTCATTTTCACTTCAGACATCATACTTGTTAGTATATTCAACTAATTTTTACCCTCTGATTTAAAATCATCCCCAAAATGCTTTGTACTTCTGTTCATACTTATGTCTTCAGCTTAATTATTTCATTAATTAGCAACTCATACTGTGGTGTCAGTACAAATTCACAATTTGTCCCAAAGTTAGCTATGGGAAAAAAGATTAAATGCTGCATCATTTAAATAAAAAAATACTTGTTCAAGGTTGATTGGTAGTAACAGAAACAGAAAGTATTAAACAATTTAAATATAGAAGTATCTCTTATAAACTATATCAAGTTGTTTTTGACAACTTTTTCAAAATATGACCTCTTGGAGGAGGGAGGTAAAGAAGTTTCCTTTCTCATGCCACTGAGCATATTCTCAAGGAGCAAGGTGCTGTGATTGATTAGTAATGCCTGCCATGGACACCATAGGGGTGAGTGCAAATTGCTGCCCTATGTTCACCACTGTCACTGTCTTAACAAGAAGGAATTCAGCTTTGCTAATTTATTTCATTGTTGATGTTTGATGAGGAAGAGTGTGTAGACTAGGACACTGAAATGAGGGTTTACCACACAGGAATAATCTTTTTTGTATTCATGTAAACATCCGTGAAGTGGGGAAAGATGTGATTAGGCCGAACCTTTTCACCATATCTTTGTTTGCTTCAGTTATTTATTACCCTGGACTTGCTAGCATTTTATAAAAGTGTTATTGATATAGACTCTGGAAAATGTAGGGAGATATTTCAAGGTATTTCAAATGTATCACAGTTTCTAAGGGGATCAAATATCTCTTCAAATCCTCATGGATTTTTCAAACATGAAATGTTCTTCTTGGCAGATAATAGGCTGCAATGCTGTGGGTTTCTAACCTCCCATTCATTAACAGCAAAACTGACTTGTAGCAAAGTCTCTTTTTTTTTTTTTTTTTTTCCTGCAGGTAATTTGTGACTCCTTTTGGAGAGATAACTGTTTAAATATAAATAAATGGCCAGCTCCAATAGAGAGATTCCAGTTTTCTCAGGGTATTTACTTTCAATTTATTATCAATTCTTCCAGCACAACTTCTTCCCCTCAAAACACTACCCCAGCCCTGAATATGTATAGTGTAGGTCCATTAAAATATTTCTTGTTCTTATATGTTAAACACTAAGTTAGTCCCATTAAAAGATCTTGCACATGGTTAAAATGGACTCTACCCAGTTTAGCATTCTCAAAGTCATTAGCACTATCAGTTATTATTTGAGAAAATTAGAATAAAAGAGCCTAGGCCCAAATGGGACTAGCTTACCATTCCCAGGCACTTCTAAGCTTTTCAAGGTAATCGCTCCTTGGCTTTTATATTTCAAAATCACCTTCAAAATGATTTGGTTTATTTTATTCAATTTAGCTTAGCCAGTAGTCCAATGACATTTGCATTATTTTTAATGCAAGGACGGATTGCTTTGTACTTGGGATTTGCATGAACTACCATTTATGGTTCATTATTTTGTGGTAATAGATAATCAGCTTTTTGGAAATAGATTCATTTCCAGGTTATATTTCTATCTCTACATGCATATTTTAAATGGATTAATGTGGAGCACAGTGAAATCCTAATTCTCTTCTCTAATTATATTCCTGACCCTTACAAATTAACATCCTAAGATGTTCACTATGTCATATGTGGTTAATCCAATGCATTTCTCTCCACCTCTTTCAGATTACTTTGCACTTTTGACAATGGTATTTTTTTTTTTATTTGGGGTGAGGGTGTTTTTTTAAAGCCAGTTGTTAAATCTAAACTGCATTAGCTTTATTGCTGGTTGGTCCCAGGAGGATCACCATTATTATCAAGGGTGAAGGATTGCTAATTACCTAAAAGAATCGAAAGTAGCCTTGGCTGTCAAGGGAATAGTTAAGATATTTCTTGATGATGTTATGTCTTAGATTATTAAAAGAATATTGATTTTGATCTTGAAAGTATGATGCAGAGAAAAATTTTAGTAGATTTATTGGACTTTTTGACCTGTGGGAAGAATATGGGTTTAATATCTCATTCCACATTCTATTAGCTCTCTCTGTAGAAACACTAAATAAGAAATGTGAAGGGAAGAAAAAATCAGACAGAAATTGACATAAATTATATACTTACTGTACGCAGAACTGGAAAGACCAATATAAACAAAACATGGTTTCTTACATCTTGCTCCCTGAATTTCACTCACAGAATTTCAACTGTTCCTTTGATAACTCACTCTACCTACGTGTAGCGCACACACACCTCACTATGTCCAAAGTTAAACTCAACAGTTCAGCACTTCAGCTTCCCACTTATTTCTATCACCTGGATGAATACATCCATATATACCAAATTGTACTAGCTAGGAATTTCAGAATTGTCCTTCTTCAGCACTCTTAACCATCCAGGCATGAACAACGTTCTATTTAACCCATTAGAAAAGTAGTAGAAAAATAGAGGGATAGACTGTAGGGTAGAGAGTAAATGACAATTTGGTATTTCAAGAAATGCAGTTGCACTTTCATTTGAAAGAGTGTGGTTTGAGTCATGCAGTCACATTTCTGTCAAATTCTATTTCTATTGGAACTGAACACCTCTTGCAGTATAATCCCCATGTTAATGAAATAGCATGAAACATAATGACATGGTGTTTCAGAAATCTTCAGATGATCCTGTAAATTTTGAGTCATTGTAAGCACTTTTCACAATTCATAAGGAATTAAGCAGCACAAATATCAATTAATGGAAGAATCACATTTCAGGAAGTCTTCCCTCTAGTATTTCTCTCTACTCAAAACGCAAAATGAGGAAAGTGTAGGGAAAGAGAAATCTGTCTATTAGAAGTTAAGTGAGGTTAAGAAGAAGAGAGTGGTAATAGAGGCAGAAAAAGAGCCAGAAAAACCCTATAGAATTGGCTGTAAAACAGCTCTCCCGCCCTTATTTGCTTTTCATGGACTGTAATAGAACAAGATGTGAGGAAACATCTGTTGCCTTTTTAAAATAGTACTTTGATATTTTAAAAAGAATAGTGACAGAATTAGGAGAAGCCTAATTTCCGTGGTTAGGGACAACAGACACCTATGGAATAGAATAGAGAGAATTAATCTAGTACAGCTTGATAAATTTGGGGACTATGGATTCGTCTGCCATGCTCGACACTGAGAAGCATCATAGAGCAATGGTTAGAGCATGGGCTCTGGAGTTAGGCTTCCTGGGTTTAAATCTTGGCTTTCCCACTTAGCTGAGCATAATGGTATTCCCTGTCTGAGGGGTGGATGTGAGATTGAATGAGAGAAAGGAAACTTAAGAAGTTAGTCCAGAGACTGGCTCATGGTAACATTTGCTAAATGTAAGCTATTATTATTATTATTTTTAATTAAGTAGCCACTTCTCTTAGACTTGATATAAGAATTTAATGGGCTGCCTCATAGGAATAGAAAGGCCCTTGAGCAGGAAAAGATACAAGTCTCTTTCTGTGGATGTCTACTCAGTGTATATACAAGCCAGCTTGAGGAATGGCTGGCGACAGTCCACCTTTGAGACTTATTTAAGCTAGCAAGACCAGCCCAGATAAAGGCTTAGGACACTAACCAGAGTAGCTGAGCCCCACCTGAGGGTACAACAATATACAGCAGTCATTTCTGCTGTATATTGAATGTACTTCATAGAAACAGAGCAAGTACAAGAAAAATCTGCAGGGATCGGATCCCAGGAACTGCTGCCGTCAAGGTGCATCCAAGCCAGGAGACCAGTCAAAAGGCCAGGAAGGATTGCTGGGCAGTAACACATCCCAAGCCAGGAGATTTAGTTAGAAAGAATTCAGGCTCTGAGGATGAGACTAAAAATCACAGACCAGGTGAGATGGACGCTCTCACTAGACTTAGTCATGATGTTTATAGGATGCCCAGGCAGAGTTAATAATTGAGATCAGTTCATTTCGAATGATAGTTAGTCACTGAAAAACAAGACCCCAGAGATTAAATGATGCTTCAGAGAAGTAATGCAATGTAGTGGTTCAGATGTGGGGCTTTGGAGAGAGAGAGTACAGGTCTTAATTCCTACTTTGCCAGTTACTACAGGGACAAGTTATCCTACCTCTCTAAGCTTTCCTTTTCTCATCTTTAAAATGGGGGTAACAGTTTCTACTACAAGGATTTTTGAAACTTGAGTCATGCAAATTAATTAAAAGGACTAAGGCAATGCCAAGCACCTAGTAAGTGCTCAAGTAATGTTGGGTATTAATATTATTAGAATTTCATTAACACGTCTTGTTTGAAAATGCCCTAGTTACAGTATACACCACAAAATAGAGCACAATTATGTGAAATAAGTTTTCTTAAACTTTCCATTTAAAAATCTTCTTTCCATGTAGCTTTACTCTTTTTAATGTATTTTCTTTAGGAAGTGAATTTTTAGCAAGATGTGCCACTTGGAAACCAGGTCTCAGTGCTATTTTGGACAAGTATAAAGGAGACCCATTTTTAAATAAAACAAATTATGATTGTGCTGAAAATGATCTAAATCATTACAGTGGGTATAGGGCAAATGGTAAAATTTATCCCTGGGGAATTCAAGTTTTAAGAAGAAGTCAAATTTTGTATTAATTTTAGATTGGCCTTATTGCCTTGGAGTATATTTGTTCAGGCTTACCCAGCCCTCACCTCCTCGCTTTGCCTTGCCATGAATTCAGTACCTGCCCCACCAGGTGGCTTGAACAAAATCATTGACTTTATAATTTAGAGTCTCACTGTCAACTAATGTGTTAGGTTTATTCATAGGATTCCTGTGTCAGGCTGGGAGAGCAAAGGGGTTCTGAAGAAGAAACAGGCTATCATATTTTTGCAGCAGAATTAGACACCATCTATCTGAAAATGGAATCTGTGGTAAAAATCTCCAAATTATTTGTAATTCTTCTTTTTGGATCCACTCAATTCTCCCAACTCAATTCTCCCAAGATTTGCTTTTCGGGGGACAATTTAAAATACAATAGACATATCTTGCCCTAATCTACTTCTGCTAATTCTGTTACCCCAAAGCAAATCAACAGAACTGTCCCTGATATAATATCATTCTACTCTCTCTTTACCCATAGCACACAACAAAAGTAACTAACTTTATGACCGAATTTTACTCTTTTCTGAAACCTTATAGACTTTTACAGGGAACTGTCGATTGGCCAAGGGGTATGGTATCTAGCTCCTAAAGAAACTATGACTGATCTAATCATCCCAGCATTTTGCTATCTTATCTATTTTCTTCATTATTTGTACTTCTGCCTGGGGGTATAATTGGAAAGATAAAAAGTGAGATTCAGTTGGATAATTAGCTGTGATGTTACCAAACTTGTTGATGGTGGAAGTCCTGAAATCATTGGTTGAAATAAGCCTGGAGAGAGTCCTTGGGTGTCATTAATCCAGTGGTTCTTAACCTTTGGCATGAATCAGAATCCCCTGGATTGCCAGTTTTTTTGATTCAGAAATGTGGGGATTGGCCTGAGAGAGTGCATTTCTAACAGGTTCCCAGGTGATGCTGGTTCAGAGACTGTACTTAGAGAATCACTGGACCAATTTGTGCCTGTTTTTCCTTCTATTAACATGAATAATCTAGAATTTGCTTTTCCTTAACTAACTTTAGAAACTTATGCTGTAAAAGTAAACATTATGGGTTAAACAGTTATTTTGGTATATGGACACCTTATACAGTGTAATAGAATTGGTAACACAACTAGTTACTCTAACCAATTGGTTGATTTAATTTGCAAAGCAATCAATTATATATTCATTGAGTCGTGGCTCTAATCCACAAATCTCAGCTTCTCTATATTATTGTGGCGTCAATGTAATACTGGCTTTTAATCATGTGTGTGTGTGTGGTGAAGCCTCAGTTTTATGGTATTGTAAGAAATTTATACGTAGAAAGCTTCTTCCATTGTTTTCTCAAATAATCTGATTTTATGAGCTTTTTTATGGTAGAAGGATTGAGTTTATTTCTCATAGAATTTTTAAACTCAGAATAATGTTTATTTAGCTTTAATAAAGGATGTGGAACAGATAACAGCCAGAACAACATAATAGAGTCGTTAGATATAACTTCTTTTTTTTAACATCTGTTATGGAGTAGAATTGCTTTACAATGGTGTGTTAGTTTCTGCTTTATAACAAGTGAATCAACGGTACATATACATATATTCCCATATCTCCTCTCTCTTGTGTCTCCCTCCCATCCTCCCTATCCCACCCCTCTAGGTGGTCACAAAGAACTGAGCTGATCTCCCTGTGTTATGTGGCTGCTTCCCACTAGCTATCTATTTTATATTTGGTAGTGTATATATGTCCATGCCACTCTCACTTTGTCTCAGCTTACCCTTCCCCTTCTCCGTATCCTCAAGTCCATTCTCTATGTCTGCGTCTTTATTCCTGTCCTGCCCCTAGCTTTAGATATAACTTCTGATGTCCCCAGTCACTGCTTGGGACTTGCTTTGGTCACAAGAAATGACAAGTTAAGTGAAATCAAGTCACATCACATAGTGGAGTCACTGTGTTTGGGGTCACTGGGCATAACACTGTTAATTACTTCATACCCAGAAGGTTGTATGCCTAGTTCCTATTCTCTAATATAGCTACACCGATTACAAGTTATACAATGAACAATCTCAGCAACTAGGAGCACATTACTTAGGAACATTCTTGGATCCCTCATTTAACTGCAATGGATACATTTCCTTAGTTACTATTACAGGTTTAATGAACAAACTACATTCAGGCATCCCTGAGGCTGGAGTAATATTTGCAGTCCAGCTGTTAATTCTTTCCTTTCACTAGGTGACATGTAGAATCCTGGCTGAAAGGGGGTCTGAGAAATGCAGTTTTGAACTTTTCCAGCTTTTGTGGTCCAGGAGTTTGAAACAGTTATTGAACGGTCCAGTATACAGTCTATAACACACTGCCTAACTGGTTAAAAGCAGAAAAGAGGTAACTTGAAAAATACCTGGTCTTAGAGTCTGGAGATGAACTTCTACACCTACTCTGCTCTAAGTTGTGCCTGGTCTTAGCAATTTTAAAGCCATTCTACCCAATAGGGTGGCAGTATGGCACAGTAGTACAGTCTTTAAGGACCCCATCACTTAAGCTGTATAAACCTGTGAAAATTGCTGGACCTCTGCATGCACCAGATCTCTCACCATATAATGGCAATGACAGTAATACCTCCGTCACAGGGTCGTTGTGAGAGTTAAGTGGGGAAACAAAGTTCTTAAAATAGCATTTGGCACATCGTAAGAAATCAATATTTCATTAGCGCATGGATAAGGGGGTCTCATTGAATGTTCTTTGACCTATGCAAGTCTGACACAACTGTTGATATTTTATATGAGGTATATTTAAGACCTGGGAATAGTCAGGTACCACAGCACAATAAACACCTAAGTAAAAAGTCAGCGCACCCATGGACGTATTCCTCTGCTTAGCTGCCTGCATCCCTACCAATCCTGAGCTCAAGATGGAGAAATAGTCTACAAATAGATACTTCCACTGAGAGAGCCATAAAACCCCTTATAACATTTTATTCGTTAGTGCCTGCCAAATGCTTTTCAAATAATTGTCATTATTACCAATCAGCCTAATGCAATAACATGACATGTTCCCCTTTGGAAAACTTTTGTTACGTTGGAATTCTTACATGCCAAAAGGAGGGTTTTGTCTTTCGAGGTACTGGGATTTTAGAAAACTGCATATCGTCGAGTATCCTCTATTTTTTCTTTTTATTTTGGGATTAGGGCTAGAAGACAGGTGACTGCTTTGTAACCTAGTCTCCTTATCATGTAACAATCTGCTCCTTTTTCGGCAATACTGTATACTTGCATAAACACAACATTGTTTTAACTGAGAAATTGCACCTCCATCTTCTGAATGTTGTGCCTTGGCTAACCCAGGTATATTTCATTCTTCTTCCACTCCAGCTGGACAGTGCCACATCGCTCATCCAGGCAGCTAAAAATCTGATGAATGCTGTTGTCCTCACGGTGAAAGCATCTTATGTGGCCTCAACAAAATATCAGAAGGTCTATGGGACAGCAGCTGTCAACTCACCTGTTGTGTCTTGGAAGATGAAGGCTCCAGAGAAGAAGCCCCTTGTGAAGAGAGAAAAGCCTGAAGAATTCCAGACACGAGTTAGACGAGGTTCTCAGAAGAAACACATTTCGCCTGTACAGGCTTTAAGTGAATTCAAAGCAATGGATTCCTTCTAGGACGATAGGCTTTAACAAGAAAGCTTTTTCTTTCTTTTCCTTTTCTATTCTTTTCTTTTTAATTCCATTTTTGTATGTATACCTGCTGACTCATATGCCTCTGGCATGGGGAACTAAGGGAGCAGTGTCTGTTTGCATGTAAGATGAGATGTGATCAATAGTGCTGATCCATCTGTAGCCCAGGGAGGGGATAGGGAGTTCCTGTCCCAAGGTGGCACAGAGCTGTCCTTTGCAACATTCTAGTAAAATTGGGCAAAGAGTTCACATTGCAATGTTTATGGGAGCGGGAGGGATGGGGAAAATAAACTTAACTCTACAAAAGCAAACTCTAATGCATGCAAGAATCATTAAGTTGGCAGGTATATTAATAAGCGAAAAATCTGGAAGTGTAATGGTAGAACATAAAGCTTGTATTGCTTCTGTTTCAGTGCAAAAGTGTACTAGCCAATACGCTTAAGTGTGTGGCCCACAAATTGAGCAATTTAACGTTGACATCATATCGATGATATTATGTGGAGTTTTTACTAAGGGGAAACTAACTCGTCCAGCCGAAAATGTTTCTTTTAATCTGTATTCTGTTCTTTCTCTCCTAGTCGTGCCATTACTAGTGCTCATGTTATCAATTTCCCCCTTTACTGAAAACATAAACATTTATTTAAAACAATTATAATCCTTCTGGGGGCACTGGAAGCACAATGTGGTGATCATCTTGCTTTTACTTTTTTAAAAATTTGAACTATGATTTTGCTAGAAATAGGAAGCCCAGTGATGGAATGTTAGAGGAATGGAAACTGACAGTGTGTGAAGATTTAGAGGCAAATACATAGGTGTAGCTTGGAGTGCTGGTATCTAATATACCATTGTATCCACTAACTCGAAATAAACACATTTAATCTTGACATCTGAAGAATGCTTTCCTTCTTTGAATTCATGCTTATAAAAGATTAGCTCATCTTCTTGAAAACTGATTAAAAATGCTTTGTGTTCATTTTTAGAAATTGGAGGTAAAAGTAGCTAGGTGATATGTAAAGAAAACTCTGGGATATCTTTAAGTCCAGGAATTGTTTTTTGTGTGTGTTTTCCCATGTGTTTTTATTCACTTTCAAACTGAATCTAAAATGAGAAAGTCATGTGTTAGAATTTTCTGGGCCACGTTTAGCCCTGGGCTAAACTTAAGAAACTTAACGTGTTCTCAGAGAGAAACTGAATAAATAAATAAATAAATAAATAAATAAATATATATATATATATATATATATAGAGAGAGAGAGAGAGAGATCCATTAATTTCAAAATATTTTATTCATTTCAATGTTTTATTCATTCATTCATTTTTTATATATACTGTAAAAAAGAGGGTCTCTGTCCCATTACTAAGAAAGAGTGGGCTGTAGTCTTTCAGCTATAGCTTGAAGAGTGAGGAAATAAAAAAACTAATATTCATTTGAGTTCTCAAAACTTCTCCCATTTGAATGATCTCTACAAGTTTGCAAGTTATAGTATGTCTCCAGAAGACTTCTAGTAAAATGTGTGCATTTCTTAGCAATGTGATAACATATTGGGAGACATGGACACCTATGCTTTGTGTCAGCTTAGGTACAAAGTCCCAAAGAGAAGAGACTGAGAAGTTGTGGAAGAAGAAACAGTCCAAAATGTTATTTAGAGATGGTTCTGCTCAAATCACTTCTCACCACCACCCCATGATGAAAACACCACTCAGGCTGAGAATGATCTACGGATGGAGAAGCCACGATAAAAGCTGTAGAGTGATTTTCAACACTAATCATTAAACCACTATTTCAACTACCCTGCTCCCTTAATTTGTGTAAACACTGAGAAAGGCAACTATTGACATTGTCACAACTATTTATGGAATGCGTCCTCTGAGCCAGGTCCTAAGTTGAGCACACCACTGTGTGCACTTATTGGTAACATTGCGTAACTCTCTGGGTTTATGCATTCTGTGATTTAATGGGTTGAAAGTATTCTTCAGACTAGCCAAGAAACTTTTAAAATTCAAAGGCTTCTTGGCAAATCCTGAAAAATAGTCAGCAGGCATCAGAGGAGCATCTAGAGAATGTCATTGACTTTGCCCTTAAATTTGAGTTAAATTTTTTTTTGCACTACGCGGGCCTCTCACTGTTGTGGCCTCTCCCGTTGCGGAGCACAGGCTCTGGACGCGCAGGCTCAGCGGCCATGGCTCACGGGCCCAGCCGCTCCGCGGCATGTGGGATCTTCCGGACCGGGGCACGAACCCGTGTCCCCTGCATCGGCAGGCGGACTCTCAACCACTGCACCACCAGGGAAGCCCAAGTTAAATGTTTTAATACATGAGTGTGAGCAATGTTTTATGTGTGTGGTTTCTGGAAATCAGTCCTTGATTTTATTTATTTTACCAAAGTTTACTGAGTAAAAGTCATCACTGCCCATCATTTCTCTTGTGATCAAGGAGAATAATAACTATTCAGATACATAATTAAATATCAACACTGTGCTGAGAGCACTCTAGCAATAAAAAAGCTTAGCGTTTGTTTCCTGGCCTCAAGAAAATACAGTCTAGCTGGGAACATAGGATACAGACAGAAAATGATACGTAAATATGTCGTGAAATCATGTTCAATGTGACAAATGAAGAAGGTAAAAAAAATGACTACTGTGTAGGACAAAAATCGTCAAAACACATTGGGAACTAAGGTATTTGGGGAAGGATTAATGGAAGAGATAGGACTTGGAAATGAGGAAACAATAATTAAATATATTCTACATGAATGAAATGTATAAATGAATACATTTGGTAAGGGGGATGACTGGAGTGAGCATTCAAGGAAAAAAAGAACAACATACTTTGTCTGAAGACAAGTGCTGTCACAGGAAACATAATGTGGATTAGGGGAAAATAAATGTGCAAATGTAGTATGAGGCTAGACTAAGGTGGGCCATGAAGGAGTGTGACCACTATCAACAGGAAATGTGGAGTTTTTAAGTGGAATGGTGACAAAAGCAAGCAGTTCCTACGTAAGATGAAACTGATAATCTATGAGGAGGTGAGACCTGAAAGGGGCTAACTAATATTAGTTAAAAGGGACATATGTGATAGAAATGTAAGAAAAAAATGCAGTTACTCCTTGAATAACTAGATGTGGAGTAAGAATGATTAAAGTACTATATAATTTATTCAGGGAGACTAAAGAATCAGAAAACCGAAAAATATCTACAAAATAGTATGTGAACATGGGTTAGAACAAACCAAATATATGGTATATTTGAAAAGACAGGGAATAGGTAATTAATCCCAAGCAAATGGAGTTACATGGGGTTTTTCCTACAAAAGTAGCACCTTGGAATAATGGATGATCAATATTCCTGATGGGTGGAAACTAAATAAATCTCAACTTCCTTTTTGCTGGGATTGATGGTTCAAAAGATAAAATCTTTATATTCTTCTAAGGACCTAAAATATCCAGGGAAACATAGGTTACCTTCAGAAGATCTCTAGTTTTTCCTCCACTAAGTGTTGAAGAATGTGAAGCCAATTTTAATTTTAGAAGTCAACTTTTATAATCAGTTGGATCATGGCTTAACTCATGGATAAACTGGCTATATGTGTCATTATGACTACATCGTCATCTTTGAGCATCAGTTACAGGTAGGGAAACTTTCAGACACTAGAAGTATAAAGATCTATAAAATACTGTGTACAGCTGAGTCAAGAAAAATAAGCCTTCAAAATATTGTGATTTGATAAATTGTAGTCACTAAATTTGCTGGTAGTAGATAATAAGTCATTTGATCTCTGTTGCTGTGTCATTGCCTACTAACCAAATAAAAGAGGTCAGTACTTACTCTTCACTTGAAGAATGTGGAACTTTTAAAGGTAATGAAAGGAAGTGATTAACTACAGAAGGCCGCTAATGATTTTTTTTTTTTAACGCTGGTGCCTAAAAGTGCCAACAGCAAGTGGTGGACTAGGAAGCTCCAGGCCCTTGTTCATCCATGAAAACACAAAGTAAACAACAAAACACCAACTGAAGTAGCTTTGTAGGAAATATAGAAACCAGTTACAGATTTGTAGTAGCCAAACAAATGTTTAACCAAGATAAAGTCACACTTATTATGGAAGGAAATTTGGGGGTATCTTTGCTCACCCATATCTTGCCTCTTCCCTGGCAAAGCATGAGGAAGAAGCTGTCCAATTTCCGGTTCCTCCCATGCAATGGAAAAAAAAAGAATCAAACTTGTTTGCATTGTTCTGGCTTGTCTGGAGCTTCCTAAGTGACTGGTTACTGTTTTGTCTAATAAGGAGCTGTGGTGGAAATGGTGGCATAGTTTGGATATCAGGTTGGAGCCCACTGAAAGCAGTGGCAGTCACCATGGCATCTAAGAGCTGTAGGGGGGCTACAAACCTGTGAGCTATTGGGGGCAAGAAATTATGGGCAGAGGAATACAATAGAGCATTTAAGACTCTGAGAAGAAGCAGAGATGAAACTGTTAGAGAATATAAGACATTTAAAGGAAACCATACAACTGGGGATATTGGGTGGGAAAAACACGTACACATGCCCAGGGAGCAGGCATGCTTAGAAAGGCCTGAAAAGACTATAAGCATTTATGCTAGGTTGATTAGTGAAGACCTTTCCCTTTACAGAGCCAATCTGTAAAAACTGACAGAGGTGGCTGTGTTTTCAAATGCCCAACTATATGTTGTCTACAAGTGACTCGCATCAGATCTAAAGAAACATATCAGTTGAAAGTGGAAGGATGGGAAAAATATTCCATGCAAATAATAACCAAAGGAAGGCAAGAGTGGCTATCCTAATACCAGACACATAGATGGATGGAACAGAATAGAGAACCCAGAAAAAAACCCACACAGTTAGGGTCATTAATCTGTGACAAAGGAGGCAAAATTATACAATGGAGAAAAGACAATCTCTTCAGTAAGTTGTGCTGGGAAAACCGGATAGCTACATGTAAAAGGATGAGATTAGAACTTTTCCTCACCTCATATAATTCAAAATGGATTAAAGACCTAAATGTAAGACCTAAAACTATAAACATCCTAGAAGAGAACATAGGCAGAACACTCTTTGACATAAATCGTAGCAATATTTTTTGGATCTGTCTCCTAAGACAAAAGAAACAAGAGCAAAAATAAATGGGACTTAAACTTAAAAGCTTTTGCACAGCAAAGAAATCATTGACAAAACAAAAGGCAACCTGCTGAAAGGGAGAAAATATTTGAAAATGATATGATCAATAAAGAATTAATATTAAAAACTTATATATAGCTTATATGACTCAATATCAGAAAAAAGAACCCAATTAAAATGTGCAGAAGACCTGA
Source organism: Pseudorca crassidens (assembly GCF_039906515.1). NCBI lineage: Eukaryota > Metazoa > Chordata > Mammalia > Artiodactyla > Delphinidae > Pseudorca > Pseudorca crassidens. The sequence goes on along the minus strand of NC_090309.1, from coordinate 19,512,510 downwards.
ATAGACATTTTTAAAAGAAGATACACAGATGGCCAACATGCACATGAAAAAATGCTCAACATTGCTAATCATCAGAGAAATGTAAATCAAAATTACAATAAGATATCACCTTACACCTGTCAAAATGGCTACCATCAAAATATCTACAAATAGCAAGTGTTGGTGAGTATGTGAAGAAAAGGGAACCCTAGCATACTGTTGGTAGGATTATAAAATGGTGCAGCCACTATGGAGAACAGTATGGAGATTCCTCAAAAACCTAAAAATAGAACTACTGTATGATCCAACAATTCCATTCCTGGGTATATATCCAAAGAAAATGAATGCAGTGATTCAAAAATATACATGTACCCCAATGTTCATAGCAGCATTACTTACAATAGCCAAGATATGGAAGTAAGTGAAGTCTCCATCAACAAATAAATGGATAAAGAAAAAAAATACACACACACACACACACACACACACACACACACACACACACACTGGAATATTACTCAACCATAAAAAGTATGAAATCCTGGGTTTCCCTGGTGACACAGCGGGTGAGAGTCCATCTGCCAATGCAGCGGACATGGGTTCATGCCCCAGTCCGGGAAGATCCCACATGCCATGGAATAGCTAAGCCTGTGAGCCATGGCCACTGAGCCTGTGTGTTTGGAGCCTGTGCTCTGCAACGGGAGAGACCATAACAGTGAGAGGGCTTCATACCGCAAAAAAATAAAAAATAATAATAATGTATGAAATCCTGCCATTTGCAACAACATGGGTGGACCTAAAGAGTATTATGCTTCATGAAATAAGACAGAGAAAGACAAATACTCTATTTTAACACTTATATGTGGAATTGAAAAAATAAAATGAATGCATATATTAAAACAGAAATAGACTCACAGATATAGAGTACAAACTCATGGTTACAAGTTGAGAGAGGAAAGGGGGGATAGATGAGATACAGGTATGGGATTAAGAGACACAAACTACTAGGTACACAATAAATAAGCAACAAGGATATATTGTACAGCACAGGGAAGTATAACCATTATTTTGTAATAAATGTGAATGGCATATAACCTATAAAAATATTAGATCACTAAGTTGTACATCAGAAACTAATATAATATTCTTAATCAACTATACTTCAATATAAAAAAGTATACTAGAACAACTGTACCCCAATAGATTGAATAACCTAGATGAAGTGGATAAGGTCCTAAAAACACACAACCTAAGAATACTGAATCATGAAGAAATTGAAAATTTGAACAGACCCATAACCAATAAGGATATTGAATGAGTAATCAAAAACATTCCAACAAAGAAAAGCCCAAGGACAGATGGCATCACTGGTGAATTCTACCAAATATCTAAAGAAAAATTAACACCAATCCTCCTCAAAATCTTCCAAAAAAAATGAAAAAATGGGAACACTTCTGTACTCATTCTATGGGGCCAGAGTAATCCTGATACTAAAGCCAGACAAAGGTACTACAAGAAAAAAGTCTACACCAGTATCACTGATGAATATTGATGCAAAAAAAATCAACAAAATTCTAACAAACAGAACTTAACAGCACGTTAAAAGGATTACAAACTATGACCAAGTGGGATTTATTCCAGGTCTGCAAGGATGTTTCAACATACAAAAATCAATCAATGTAATACACCACATTAACAGAATGAAGTAAAAAAAAAAACAAAACAAAAACATGATCATCTAAATTGATTAAGAAACAGTATTTAACAAAATTAAATATTCTCATGATAAAAACACTGAACAAGCTAGAAATAGAAGGAAATTACCTCCAAATATTAAACAACGTAAGTGAAAAGCCCACAGTTAACATCTTATCAATGGTGAAAGAAAAATTCTCCTGTAAGGAAGAAGACAAAGATGCCAGATTTTACCTTTTTCTACAACATAGTATTTGAAGTCTTAGCAAGAGCAATTAGGCAAGAAAAATAAATAAAAAGCATCCAAGTTGGAAATGAAGAAGTCACATATTTTCTCTGAGTGCAATTGAAATATTTTTTTAAATATCTTTATTGGAGTATAATTCCTTTACAATGGTGTATTAGTTTCTGCTTTATAATAAAGAGAATCAGATATACATATACATATGTTCCCATATCTCTTCCCTCTTGTGTCTCCCTCCCTCCCACTCTCCCTATCACACTGCTCCAGGCAGTTACAAAGCACAGAGCTGATCTCCCTGTGCTACGCAGCTGCTTCCCACTAGCTATCTATTTTACGTTTGGTACTGTATAAATGTCCATGCCACTCTCTCACTTTGTTCCAGCTTACCCTTCTCCCTCCCCATATCCTCAAGCCCATTCTCTAATAGGTCTGTGTCTTTATTCCTGTATTTCCCCTACTTTCTTCATGACCATTTTTTTTTTTTAGATTCCATATATATGTGTTAGCATACAGTATTTGTTTTTCTCTTTCTGACTTACTTCACACTGTATAGCAGACTCTAGGTCCATCCACCTCACTACAAATAACTGAATTTCATTTATTTTTATGGCTGAGTAATATTTAATTGTATATATGTGCCACATCTTCTTTATCCATTCATCTGTTGATGGACACTTAGGTTACTTCCATGTTCTGGCTATTGTAAATAGAGCTGCAATGAACATTGTGGTACATGACTCTTTTTGAATTATGGTTTTCTCAAGGTATATACCCAGTAGTGGGATTGCTGGGTCATATGGTAGTTCTATTTTTAGTTTTTTAAGGAACCTCCATACTGTTCTCCATAGTGGCTATAACAAGTCACATTCCCACTAACAGTGCAAGAGGGTTCCCCTTTCTCCACACCCTCTCCAGCATTTATTGTTTGTAGATTTTTGGTGATGGCCATTCTGACCAGTGTAAGGTGATATCTCTTTGTAGTTTTGGCTTGTATTTCTCTAATGATTAATGATGTTGAGCATTCTTTCATGTGTTTGTTGGCAATCTGTATATCTTCTTTGGAGAAATGTCTATTTAGGTCTTCTGCTCATTTTTGGATTGGGTTGTTTGCTTTTTGATACTGAGCTGCATGAGTTGCTTGTAAATTTTGGAGATTAATCCTTTGTCAGTTGCTTCATTTGCAAATATTTTCTCCCATTCTGAGGGTTTTCTTTTCATCTTGTTTATGGTTTCCTTTGCTGTGCAAAAGATTTTAAGTTTCATTAGGTCCCATTTGTTTATTTTTGTTTTTATTTCCATTTCTCTAGGAGGTGGATCAAAAAGGATTTTGTTGTGATTTATGTCATAGAATGTTCTGCCTATGTTTTCCTCTAAGAATTTGATAGCGTCTGGCCTTACATTTAGGTGTTTAATCCATTTTAAGTTTATATTTGTGTATGGTGTTAGGGAGTGTTCTAATTTCATTCTTTTACATGTAGCTGACCAGTTTTCCCAGCACAATTTATTGAAGAGGCTGTCTTTTCTCCACTGTATATTCTTGCCTCCTTTATCAAAGATAAGGTGACCATATGTGTGTGGGTTTATCTCTGAGGTTTCTATCCTGTTCCATTGATCTATATTTCTGTTTCCATGCCAGTACCATACTGTCTTGATTACTGTAGCTTTGTAGTATAGTCTGAAGTCAGGGAGCCTGATTCCTCCAGCTCCGTTTTTCTTTCTCAAGATTGCTTTGGCTATTCGGAGTCTCTTGTGTTCCCACACAAACTGTGAACTTTTTTGTTCTAGTTCTGTGAAAAATGCCAGTGGTAGTTTGATAGGGATTACATTGAAATCTGTAGATTGCTTTGTATAGTATAGTCATTTTCACAATGTTGATTCTTATATGCAGAAAATCCTAAAGATTCCCCCTTAACATTTAAAACTAGTACATAAATTCAGCCAATTTGCTAGATACAAAATCAACATATAAAAGTTTGCTGCTTTTCTACATGCTAGCAATGAACAATCAAAAAGAAAATTAAGAAACAATCCCATTTACAGTAGCATGAAAAGAAAACAGGAATAAACTTAACCAAGGAAACAAAACACATGTACACTGAAAACTACAAAACACTGAAAGAAATTGAAGACATAAATAAATGGAAAACAATCCAGTGTTCATAGATTAGAGGAATTAATATTGTTAAGGTGTTGATACTACCTATCTACAGATTCAAAGCAAATCCTGTCAAAATCTCAATAGCTTATTTGCAGGAATAGAAAAATCCACCTTCAAATTCACATAGAATCTAAAAGGACCCTCGAGTAGCCAAAACAATCTTGAAAAGAACACAGTTGGAGGCATCACAATCCCTGATTTCAAAATTTATTACAAAGCTACAGTAATCAAAACATTGTGGTGTTGCCATAAAGACAGACATATATACAGTGGAACAGAGTAGATAGTTCAGAAAAAAAAAACTAAAACAAAAACCCTCACACATAAAGTTAAATGATTTTCAACCAGGGTGCCAAAACAATTAAATGGGAGAGAACAATTTTTTTTCAACAAACAATCCTGGGAGAAATGAATATCCACATGCAAAATAAATAGTTGGGACTCTTATATTACACCATATACAATAATTAACTGAAAATGGATCAAAGACCTTAACATAAAAGCTAAACTGTAAACATCTTACTAGATACGGGAAAATCTTCAGAATATCAGATTTTACAAGGACTTCTTGGATATGACACCAAGAGCACAGGCAACAACAAAAAAGCAGATAAATTGAACTTCAGAAATAATTTATCTGCGTGCATCAAAAGACACAATCGGAAGAGTGATAAAAAGGCAACCCACAGAATGGGAGAAAATATTTGCAAATTTTGTACATGATAAATGGTCTATATCCATGATATATTAAAACTCCTACAACTCAACACTAAAAAATCAATCAATCTGATTTTTAAAATGGGCAAAACACTTAGACATTTCTCCAAAGAAGATGTACAATGGCCAATAAGCACATGAAAAGATGTTCATATGGGGAAATGCAAATCAAAACCACAGTGAGATATCATGTCACATTTTTTTAAGATGGCTACTATCAAAAAAAAAAAAAAGAAAAAAACAAAAAAAAAAAAAACAAGTGTTGGTAAGGATGTGGAAAAATTGGAAACCTTGTGTTTTGCCGGTGGCAATGTAAAATGTTGCAGCTACTATGCAAAACCGTATGATGGTTCCTCAAAATCTGAAACACAAAATTACCATATGATCCAGCAATTCCACTTCTGAGTATACACCCAAAATAACTGAAGGCAAGGTCTCAAAGAGGTATCTGTACTCCCATGTTCATCATGCATTACCCGCAATAGCCCAAAATTTGAAATAATCTAAGTGTCCACTGACAGATGAATAAACAAAATGTGGCATATCCATACAATGGAATATTATTCTGCCTTAAAAAGAAATGAAATTCTTTCACATGTTACAAGATGGATGAACCTTGAACATATTATGCTAAACGAAATAAGCCAGTTACACAAGACAAGTACTATATAATTCCACTGATATGAGGTATACGGACAGTGTAGTCAACTTTAAAGAGATGGGAAGGAGAATGGTGGTTGCCAGGGGTTTGAGAAGTGGTGGAGTGGGAAGTTATTGTTTAGTGAATATAGAATTTCAGTTTAACAAAATGAAAAGAATTCTGGAGAAGGATGATGGTGATGGTTGCACAACAATGTAAATGTACTTGTTACATGAACTTTATATTTAAAAATTAAGAAAATAAAATTTATGCTATATTGTATTTTACTAAAATTTTTTAAAAAAGTAGTACTAGGGCTTCTGATACTCTTAGCAATGTCAAATATTTGAGTTCTTATACCCTCTCTCATAAGAGCCATTTCTGATCTCTGGTTTGGATTCATGCCTATCAAATTAGGTCAGTAATATGCAGAACACTAGAAGGTTTAAATCTGTATTTTAAAAATTGTTCACAATTTTTCACTGAGGTAAAAAGCAAAACTGTTTATGCTGGTACTTATGGAAGGGTGCATTTCAAAGCAATACCGGCCTGAGCAAAACCTCATAAATTTGGGGAAGGATTAGGAAGTGAAAGTCATTTCAGGGTAATTACCTATAGTTCTTTTCTGGTGAATGAGAATATTATGGAAGACCTAAACAGAATTTATTGTCTTTATTGTCTAAATTGAATTACATTCAGAGCCAGGGGTAAAGATCAGGCAGGAGCTAGAATGCACACACAAAATATTTTACCAAATCAAGCCTAAATCAAAATTTTCAACAAGGTATCCAGTTAATTATTTGAAGATCTAGAGATGGTCTGACTTCTAAACAGAATGAGGTTGAGAAGTGTAATTGCACTGAGCATATGTAGCATGAAATAACAGACTGAAAGTTCTGGATCAGAGACTGTCTTAGTTTGCAGTACCCTGAAAACAGAAATTTATTTGGGTGTTAATCCCAAGAATTAGTATTGAGGAAGCAGAAATACTATAATAGGATCAGAGAAGGAGAAAAATCCAACATAAAGTGCTTTCTCATTGTCACTCATGTGGGTAGAGAGGCTCAGTTCTGCTGATACGTTCTGCACAACATTCTTACTTGAACCTATTGATCTTCCATGGGTCAAGGGAAAGCTGTGTGTGCTTGAAGCAGGACTCTATCAGCATAAAGGGACTATGAACTCATAAAGAGCTCCAGAGTTGTGGAAAAAACAGAATTGCCAAGAAGATGTGAATATGAACACTAGAGATTTTACCACAGTCCAAATCTTGTACTGCTTAAAGTTATGATTCTTAAGTAGCTCCCATCACCAACTCTTTGAGATGATAGCCAAAATATCTATGAAAGATTTAACATAACCATGAGCTACAATCTCAGTTCCCACAACTGTTCTCAAGTTTATAATTGACATTCACCATCTCTTACAATTCCAGTGTATGGCACAGATCTTCAAACCTGAAGGGGCTGGACCCTGACAGCCTTTATAAGTCATGGTTGCTGCAATTGCCCATTCATATCATCTCCAGGCATGGATGAACCAACAGATACCAAAACAAATTTCTTTTTCTTTTTTTTCACCTCTTTATTGCAGTATAATTGCTTTACAATGTTGTGTTAGTTTCTGCTTTATAACAAAGTGAATCAGCTAGACATACACATATACCCCAATATCTCCTCCCTCTTGCATCTCCCTCCCACCCTCCCTATCCCACCCCTCTAGGTGGTCACAAAGCACCGAGTTGACCTCCCTGTGCTATGTGGCTGCTTCCCACTAGCTATCTATTTTATGTTTGGTAGTGTATATATGTCCATGCCACTCTCTCACTTTGTCACAGCTTACCTTCCCCCTCCCCATATCCTCAAGTCCATTCTCTAGTAGGTCTGTGCCTTTATTCCTGTCTTACCCCTAGGTTCTTCATGACATGTTTTTTTTCTTAGATTCCATATATATGTGTTAGCATACGGTATTTGTTTTTCTCTTTCTGACTTACTTCACTCTGTATGACAGACTCTAGGTCAATCCACCTCACTACAAATAGCTCAATTTTGTTTCCTTTTATGGCTGAGTAGTATTCCATTGTATATATGTGCCACATCTTTTTTATCCATTCATCCAATGATGGACACTTAGGTTGTTTCCATCTCCTGGTTATTGTAAATAGAGCTGCAATGAACATTTTGGTACATGACTCTTTCTGAATTATGGTTTTCTCAGGGTATATGCCCAGTAGTGGGATTGCTGGGTCATATGGTAGTTCTATTTTTAGTTTTTTAAGGAACCTCCATACTGTTCTCCATAGTGGCTGTACCAATTCACATTCCACCAGCAGTGCAAGAGTGTTCCCTCTTTTCGAATTTCTTGAGTTTATGTATATGTCTCCGTATTCCCAGTATGTAGCAGGAATCTTAGCTCCCAAAGATAATCAGATTAGTTGAGAACCTCTTTCTTTGCCTTCTGTTCAACCAGGATAAAGATCCCAAAGTGATTACATGGGAATTGTAGCTACTGGCTCAGTGGAAACATTCCTGTGCCACTGGTAAAAACTTGCTCTCATGGGAATTAGAACTTTGAATCCAGCATAGCCTAAGCTCAGGGGGATGAGAAATACAAATTCAAAACTGGGCTGTACTATGGCCTCAGTAATTTTTTGCTCACACCAAGGCATCAAACAAATCAATTTGTAAACCAGGTACAAATGTATTTCCTCCTCCATGGTGAATTTCTCCATGAGGCCAATGGTATGAGTTGAGGAAGAGGTGAGGTAGAGCAGAGGTAAGTGCTGTGGGCATGGTGCCTTGCTTGTATTCTCTAGTTCTACCATTCCTAAGCCCACTTGAATCATTTTCATTGTACACTGGATTGCTGCTGCATCCTGCTGATGCTAAGATTTAGTGCACAAGACCTACCCAGTTTGTGATTAGCAGTTCTGGTAAATCCTTCGGTACCTACTGGTGCCCAGTAACTTACTAGGAACAACTTTTGAAATGGAAAGTTGTTTTTTGATACAGAAGGCATGATGTTGCTCTAGAACATTAGGGGTCTCTACTGAAACTCTCCAATTTGGACTTGCCAATTACTCCACCAATCATCCATATCTGCTATAGAGTCTCTATTACTATGACACTTGATAATGGCAGAGAAATTTTTACCACAGCCTTGACCGGTTGTGGAGCCTTCTCTTGGATCCTGCTTGAAACTGGGAGTCTCCTGAGTCACCAGTCAAATAGGTCTGCACATTATTCCTAAATGGAGTACATGCTGCCTTCAAAATTTCAAGATGCCTACGGAGCACTGCATCTTTCTTAGTGTCAAGGGTTACCCTAAGAGGGGATGTTCTGGCATGCTCAGGCCACTGAACTTCTAAACCCTTCACCAATAAGGCTCTCTTATGAATATTTGTAGGGTTTAATCTCACAATTTCTGACACTCAAGTTTTATTAGGGCATCATAAGTAGCTGTCATTTTGTATTTACCAGGTCATGGTATGATTAAGGATTATGTTCTGTAGATGTCAAATAATTAATGTCACTCTAGGCTATATCTTCTCAGAGATTAAGACATTAATTATAATCTTAATATGAGTAAATATATACTGCCATTATCCAAACATAAATGCAACTTGCCCTTTATTCTCTTTATTAATTGAGTTTGAAAATAATTTTATGTTCAGATCATGTGTCAGAGATTCTGGTAATCTTATTCAATAAAGCTGGAACATCCAACTTGGGCTTTTTCAGGGAACATAATAATTAACAGAGCAGAGATAAGATATCTCCATTCAATGACTTCCTCTATATCTTTTAAGTCTTGGAGGGTTAATCTAAGTATAATAATTTCCTCCACAGAGGTACCTGCTAGTGTGAGGTAATGAGTAATGCATTTTTCTTTACATTTATGCACATTAATGAGCTCATAGGAAATATATGATATCGTTTACATTTTAATAAGCTTGTTTTCCAAGTGCCTAAGCAAGAGTCTTATCAAAAATGTGTGGCAGACCATGCATCTTCTTTCTTTTTTTATTATTTTTTATTGGAGTATCATTGCTTTACAATGTTGTGTTAGCTTCCATTGCACAACAAAATGAATCAGCCATACATGTACAGATATCCCCTCCCTTTTGGACTTCCTTCCCATTTGGGTCACCACAGTGCATTAGGTAGAGTTCCCTGTGCTGTACAGTATGTTCCCATAAGTTGTCTATTTTATACAAAGTATCAATAATGTATATGTGTCAATTCCAGTCTCCCAATTCCTCCTACCCCACCCCTTTCCCCCTTGGTATCCATACATTTTTTCTCTACCTCTGTGTCTCTATCTCTGTTTTGCAAATAAGATCATCTATACCATTTTTCTAGATTCCACATATATGTGTTATTATACGATGTTTGCTTTTCTCTTTCTGACTTACTTCACTCTGTATGACACTCTCTAGGTCCATCCATGTCTCTACAAATGACCCAATATCATTCCTTTTTATGGCTAATATTCCATTGTACATATGTACCACATCTTCTTTATCCATTCCTCTGTTGATGGACATTTAGGTTGCTTCCATGTCCTAGCTATTGTAAATAATGCTGCTATGAACATTAGGGTGCATGTGTCTTTTTTGAATTATGGTTTCTCTGGGTATATGCCCAGTAGTGGGATTGTTGGGTCATATGGTAGTTTTATTTTTAGTTTTTTAAGGAACTTCCATACTGTTTTCCATAGTGGCTGTATCAATTTACATTCTTACCAACAGTGCAGGAGGGTTCCCTTTTCTCCACACCCTCTCTAGCATTTATTGTTTGTAGAATTTTTGATGATGGCCATTCTGACCAGTGTGAGGTGATACCTCATTTTACTTTAAATTTTCATTTCTCTAATAATTAGTGATGTTGAGCATCTTTTCATGTGTTTGTTGGCCATCTGTATGTCTTCTTTGGAGAAATGTCTATTTAGGTCTTCTGCCTATTTTTTAATTGGGATGCCTCCTCTTTTGAGTAGCAATCATCCTGGGAATGCCAGGAGATAGGATTGCATTGGAAAAGACAAGAATCCTGAAAAACTAATTATCTGGAGTACTTGTAAAAAGGAACACTAAAATGTATGTTTATGTAATAGATTTTGGGAAAATGTGTGGACCTGGAAAACATGAGGCTAAGTGAAATAAACCAGACACAGAAAGTCAAATACTGTATGATCTTGCTTATATGTAGAATCTAAAATAGTCAACCTCATAGAAGCAGAGAGTAGAATGGTGATTGCCAGAGGCTAGGGGAAGGTGGAAATAGGAAGGAGATGGTTAAATGGTAAAAGTTTCAGTTAAGTAAGATCAGTAAGTTCTGAAGACCTAGTGTACAGCATAGTGCCTATAGCTAACAATACTGCATTATATACATACAATTTGCTAAGATGGTAGTGCTTATGTTGTGTCCCTACCACACAAAATAATTATAATAAAGGGGATGAGGGGAAACTTTGAAAGATGATAGATATGTTTATGGCCTTGATGGTAGTAGTGGTTTCACAGGTATATACTTATTCCCTAAACTCAAGTTTTATACATTAAATATGTACAGCATTTTATATGTCAATTTTACCTTAATAAAGATGTTTAAAAATATTTGAGAGCACCTGGGTCATAAATCAATTCAATATTGATGATGTATTGAGAAGATGCAAAGGAGGGCCAGCTTTATCCCACAAATGAACAAAAAGGAGGAAAACAGCTACTGAAAATAAAATGCATCTGAATTTAGTTGTGCCTTCATGTTTTTGTGTTGAGTGGAGGGACAGAAACTGACTGGGCTGGTACTTGCCATGTTGTGTGAGGCCAAGAAGGAATTATGTGTATGTGGGAAAAACAGGCAAATTCCCCGACATGAATGTACATAAGAGTGGGTGGGAAAGATTATCTATCACCATATTAACATTTATTCTCAAGACATGAAAATAAGATTTAACAGAATGTTATTAGCCTTTTAGCCTGAATCCATCATTCATATCAGACCAGAATATATTTTCTCTCAATTTATTAATAGTACCTAGAAACTTTTGTTCTTCCTGAAATATTTATTTAGAATCTCATGTGTTCCAGCAATAATTTTCAGAATAAGCTTCTGCAAAAAATTATATTCTATAATTACCTCAAAGGGCAATGTATGGATTTTAATACCTCATATGAGGCAAAAATATGTGAACGCAATTTATATGATTTAAAGTAGGAATTGGCAAACTTTTTCTGTAACGGCCAGGTAGTAAATATTTTCAGCTTTGTTGGCCATATGAACTCTGTCACTATTCAACCCTGCTGTTGTGGTGTAAAAGCAGCCCTAGACAATACATAAACAAATAAGCACAACTGTGTTCCAATAAAACTTTGTCTGACACCCTCTGTCTGACAATTAAGCTGGGAGCCAGAATCTTTGCCAGTATAGGATTCTATTATTCCCAATGAAATCAGGAAGCCTATTTCAACATTACCATCCCCAACCATCATCCCATCATATGGAGGAAAGCCAATACTAACCTTCACAAGGATGCTGGTATAGTTCACTCATTAATGCATTTTTGGCTGACTTAGTGAAATGAATATCCTTTTGACCTATTGGGAGACATACTAGAGAATGAGGGGAGACAGGGTGGACGTTGCTCCATGAAAGATCAACTCCAATATTTCTGTCTCCTAACATTTGGGGATTTCTTCCTTCTATCAGGGAAGTTCAAGCATCTAAATTTCATAGACAACAAATCACCATTGATTTTAGGCTTTTTTCAACCAATCAAGAAAACTGTTAGAACTATTTCCAGTTCTTCAGTATAATATAGTGAACCCACAACCTCCAGTAAGTATATGTATCTCTGTCAACATCATAGCTCAAATCTAACATTATTTCTTTCCTCTTCTTAGAATTAATTTCCACACATATACCACACATTTTTCTTCATACAACTTAGTAAAACCCTGTAATTCTTTAAGTATAAACCATCTTCTCCAGGTCAGATTTTCCCCTTTTTCCCCTTGAAGCACAATGGGCTCTGACTCTAGCATTCAGTTTAAGTACTATAAAGAGTAGTTGTGAAAAGATTCAGTATCCTTTTCAGAGACTGTTGTCTCAAGTGAGATGATTACATGTCTTTAAAGAGGGAAGACTAGTTTCATCAGAAAGAAGAGGAGAGATGAATTCCTCTGGAAAGAGAGGCTCAAGGGAATTCAGGGTTTCAAGGCTGTCAAGTTTATCTAGGTACAACTAAACATCTCTACACCAAGTGTCGGGTCCCATTTCTGGTCATCCAATACACTGCACTAAACATGAGAAGCTTGGTAAAGATGTCAATTCAACCTACATTGAATTTTTTTTCTTATTTGCAATTATATCAATCCCATCTATAAAAAAATATATTGCTTTGGGAACACCATAGAATATATCTAGTTCTGTGTCTTGAGTTCAGAATTTAGGACCCTAAGCCTGTCATTTCTTTCTGTAATCTCTATAATGTGGTAAGAAATAACATAAGTCACATGGACTTTATTGTAATCATTACTACCATAATGGTCAAGTGCATTAACACTTATTCTCCCAAAGCCTTACTTTTCTTTTATTTGTTTTTTTAATTAAATTTTTCTAGCTTTATTGAGATATAATTAATAAATAAAGTAAATATACTTAAGGTACACAATGTGATGGTTTGATATACATGTACATTGTGAAGTGATTACCACAATCAAGTTAATTCACATATCCATCACCTCATATAATTACCTTTTTTTTTTCTTTTTGGTGTGGTGGGAACACTTAAGATCTACTCTCTTACCTTTAAAATATGCTCTATTCCAAGTCACCACTGATAATAACTTAAGTATTTGGAAAACCACTACTTTCCTTGAATCATAAAAAAACTATTTACCATTGTCAGTGAAGTCACCTCTACTTATAAATCCAATGAGATGAGATAACTAATCCCATTTTCCAGTATTTGAGAGTCAGTTATCTGGGCCCATTCCTGCTTCAGTATGGATCTAATCAGAAGAATATATTCATATTGGGTAGTATAAAGAGATGATCCTTTACATCAACCCTTGCTTGCAAATATGTTGGAAGGTACAAAATGAGGAGGAGAGAAGAGGAGAAAAATAATTTCTCTGTGTGGCACTCTTAGATCAAGTGATACAGTCACTGGGCTGTTGCCTACAAGTTTACATTTTTGGAGGTGCAAGAATTACTGAAATGGGGCTTCCCTGGTGGCGCAGTGGTTGAGAGTCCGCCTGCCGATGCAGGGGACCTGGGTTCGTGCCCCGGTCCAGGAAGATCCCACATGCCGCGGAGCGGCTGGGCCCGTGAGCCATGGCCGCTGAGCCTGCGCGTCCGAAGCCTGTGCTCTGCAACGGGAGAGGCCACAACAGTGAGAGGCCCACGTACCACAGAAATAAATAAATAAATAAGAATTACTGAAATGTTGCTGACAAGCTCAGTGTCACCTTGCCCTTCCTGCTGTACTAGGGTAAGACTGTTTAGGAGACAGGAGCAGAAGCCTTTCCCTTCCTCTTGCCTTCTAATCTCCTACCAATGCTTTGCATTGGCAGAATTTAATAAGAAATGAGGGGTTAAAAGAGTCTGGGAAGTGAGCTTTTCAAACCACAGTCTCAGCAGTTCAGATCAGAGTATAGAAAGGTAGGTATGGGACTGAGAAACAATCATTGAATAATTGACAAATTTAAACCTTAAATATGTGATTTAACATACTAGTGTTCACTAAAGATTTGTATTGTATGTCAAGTCTATGGATGTGTTTTATATTGGATATACTGATTAAGAATATTAGCTCCCAGACTGATGGGTTAAAATTCTGATTACCTTATATGTCTATATTTTCTTTGAGGAGCTTTGTTTTTCTATTTGTAAAATGGAGGGTGTTAACCTGATTAAGTTTCTATAGTGTAAAATGTGTCAACAGCTATGGTACATAATAGTCCCCTGTTACTAATGATGCTCATAGTAGTCATGATGATGCTACCACCACCAGTGAAGACGGCATCACTGGTGGTGGTCATGATGTTGAATTGATGACTTTTTTCCTAGTGAGAGAATTCATGGTTTTGCTCATATTTTCAAAGTGACCAGACGCCCCAAATGTTAATAATCACGTCTAGGGTTAATGTGAGAATATTGAGAATTTTGAGAAGGTAAGTGACATACAGCCAAACCTGTTCCAGGATTATTAATCTGATCTTGGCATTTTGGAAGGATGATGGGCATGGGGAAAAGAGAATAGTACAGGGGAGTTAGCACTCATAAACTGACACTAGGTTTAGAACAAGTTATACAGTTTAGTTAAGAAAATTTCCATACGAGATATTCTTGCCTCTGAAGAAGCTTACTGCCTAATTAGGGTGTAATTAAAATTATTCATATCATGCTAATATCGTTTGAAGTATAAGCAGCAACACTTGGCTCCTGATGTGGAGAATGAGGGAGAGTGGATATCAAGGAAGTCCTTTCACAGAAAATAGAAGGTCAGGAGGGAATAGCCAGTTGGAAGATGGATTCAAGTGTTAATTTTCCTTTCCCATTCTCTCTCTCCCTCCTTCCCTTCTTTAAAAAGGAAGATTTTTTTGGATTATTTACGCTATTAGGAAATTTATTTTTGCATCTTTTTTCTAAACTGAGAAACACAAAAATACCACCTACTTATTCAAAGTTTATAGAGTAAGCATTAATGCCCATTCTCCTCCTCTACAGGTTTTTAATCTTTCCAGATAGTCTATCTGCTAATAAAATTTGGCCTGATGCAGGCAGAATGCCTCCAACATAAAATCATTGTTACAGTTGTCACAATCAAGGATGATATTGCTGCCTGACAACCACACCAAAGATGGCAATTACCAAATCTTTGTCAGCGTAAGGAGCATCACTTCCTTTCTTTGAAGAAAGAGTGCAAACCATAAAAATGGTGCATTCAAATGTGAACTTTCCCAAAACTGTAAAGATTCTACCTCTAAAAACCCAAAGTGTCAGAAACAGAAGTAATGCCCTTGGCAGAGAATATGATGGGTTCATTTTGATTCAGACACTGGTACTCTGGTATCCTTCACTGGATTTTTATTTAATTTAGCCCTTAAAGCATCCTTTGAAGTCATGTTTGTTCAGCTTGTGGCAATTCCTGATCATTAGTGGCCTTTTTATTGTAGCCTCACAACAATGTGGGTATCTGAACTTGTCTGTTTCTATTCATAAGTCAATTCCTGCCTCCGTATCAGCCAACAGGTAATTTCTTCTTTTTCTTACATAGACCTATGGGGAAAAAAGGAAGCTGCAACATTGCCAGCACTTAAAATAGAGTAGTCAGGCAGAAAAAATAGAATACTATTTCACTTACTCTCTTTCACCATGATCAAAAACATGTGGGAAATTCAGCTCTGATTGAAATCATTTAGGTAAAAAACACAATAACAGAAACAAAACTGTATATTCTACACATGCACACATATAGTCACACAAAAACATAACAGATATATAGACACACTTAATCTCCAATTATCTTGCCAGTGGAAGAAGTCTATGTGGCTACATCAAGCATGAATGCCATATAACACTCTACCTTAAAAATGTGTGTGTGTGCATGTGTGTATGTGTGTGAGTGTGTAAAATGCTGTATTTATGACTTTCCTATGTGGAACTCACCTGTCCTCTTTTAAACAAACATACAAAAAAGTGTTTATCATACATTTGATAGCTTCCAAATCATTTGAAAGAAGGATTCTTAAGTCAATACATCAGTTGCATAAATTAGAGTTTAAAACTTTGTTTATATTACAGTAGACTTGAATCTTGGAGCATAAAGTTCCATAATTCTTCCAATTCTCCCCTCTGTATAATTGTCAAGCCACGATGGTATCCCATGGTTTTACTGTTGAAGAAAGAAGTGGAGCCTTGGAAAAGTCTGACTCTTCTGGGAGGAAAGTATTAGAGAAAAATAAAATAAAATAAAAAGGAAGTATATGCTTACCAAGATGTTCTTCTAGATGGTTAGATGGGACATTAGAATATGTTTGGAAACATACATTGTGAATGGTGATCTGCTGTTTAATTCTTGTAAGATGAACCTACATACCGAACATCATTGAATCTGGCTCTGGGAATAACAATGGCTTGTATTGAAAGGGCAAAGAACCCATGGTTTCTGCTGTTCAATGAAAGGAAGTGTAGCTTGGAAGTGGTATGCTAATAAATGCTTAGCAACTAACTGTCTGGAAAAACAACATGGTTTACAGTGTTTGCTCTTTTGCTTGGCACAAATACTCCCATCATGGATGATTTCAAGCTACTACATAACATTACTGAATGCAGCACCGAGAAGATAAACGCACAGTTGGCTCTTGCCAGTCGTATTGACACAAGAGTCAATATGACTCATGAGAGTTAGTGCTGGTACACCACTGAAGCTTGGACAGGAAGGGGCTGAACTAAATTGAAAGACAAGAAGATCCTTTGATGTTATTCCTGCCCCAACTCTCCTACAGAGTTAAAGCCAACTTTCTGTCTGAGCATAGTCACTTTTCTTTGTTCTGATTGAATGGTGCTATAGAACTCAAGGCTTGTGCTGCCCCAAAATTCATATGTTAAATCCCAACACCCAATGTGATGGTATGGGAGGCATGGCCCTTGGGAATTGATTAGATCATGAGGTTAATCATGATCTAATCACTAGTGATTAGTCCTCATGGATGGAATTAAGGCCCTTTTGAAAGAGACCCAGATAATTTCCTTGTTATCCCTTCCACCATATGAAGATATAGCAAAAAGATGGCCATCTGTGAAGAAGGAAGTGCACTCACTAGACATGAAATCTGCTGGCACCTTGTTCTTGGATGTCCCAGCCTCCAGAACAATGAGGAATATACATCAGTTGCCTGGAAGCCACCCAGTTTATAATATTTTGTTGTAGCAGCCCAAACACATTAAAACAACTGGATTTCATTCATTTAGTGCTTATCCAGGAATCAGTCTGATGTGTAAAATATAGAACAGTTCAATAATAAGCGATGTCTACAGGTCATAAAAATTCAAATTCAAAATAAACACTAGGAATTTTCTAACCCACCTCTTTAGGCATAATATTTTTGAGATATAGGACTTTGTCTCAATAAAACTGGGGGGGAGGAAATTGAAAGGCAACTGGGCAAAACCTTGATCATAAAATCTTTATGAAAGTTCTTTCTCTGAATAGAATTTGGTCAGAACATCACCTGCCTGCCATGGTGCTGCTGACTAGGCAATATGAGAACAATAATCTCCCAGAAGTTTTGAAGACATGAGAATGCAGATGAATAAGTGTAGTCCATCCTTAGTGCTGGTGATTAAATGCAATGCCAACATATATCAGGGATATGGGTTAATTCAATATACATGACAGTCTCTTGCCTTTAGGATGCATAATTGAATACACACATGGTCATAATTTTGTAATGTGTATATACAGAGAAAAAAGACTGGAAGGAACTATATCAAAATTCTCACAGTATTTATCTCAAGGTAGTAGAAATTTAGGTACTTAATTTTTTTCTTCTTAAAAATATTTTCTAAATTTTATACAAACAGGTTGTATGTTAAAATTTTTTAAAAGTGAGAAATAAAATAGAAATCCTCTGTGAGTTTCTTTAAAAGTACAATCCATGGTTAGTTACTTGTGGTTTAAGTTGCCTTCTACTCCTACCTAGCTATTTTTTTTATTATTACAATTAAATATTCATAAGTATTTGTTTAGTACCTTTTTTGCCATAGATAGATGCCATTGCCATAGAAGCAGGAAATATCTCCAACATGGTGTCTGGAAAGAGATTTTATGAGCTCAATTTCTTGTATCTTCTCATATCCAGAAAAGCACTAAAACCATTAATGGAGACACTGCTCCTCATGACTAGCAGCAACCTTCTGCCAGAATGTGTGCTTGATTGCATGTATCCCCCCTTTCACTAAAATCACATATATTCTGACCTCCCCCACCTCTTTGGGGCAGGTCTTCAGAGTTATCTGAGACGCTGTCTCCTGGGCTATAGTCCTTATTTGGCCCCAAATAAAACTTAGCTCTTAACTCTCACATTGTGCATTTTTTTCAGTCAACAGTTGATTTTCTTATTCTTGAACTTCATAAAAAGGGCACCATGCTCTATGTAGTTCCCAGAACCTACTTTTCTCACATAGTATCATGTAACTAGTGATTATCCATGTGGTTGCATGTAGATGCAATTTATTCATTTTCACTGAAGTGTATTTCATGAATCTTAATCAGTATCTTCAAAATTAAATAAATCCTAATGAAGATGTCCTTGGCAAAGTGACTGTTTCCCTTTTCCAACAAGTGTGTTCAGAAGGATTTGATCCACCAGCTATGAAAATTTGTATCTTTTAATAAACACATTTTTCTAACATGAAACATAAGGGGAAGTAAGTTATTTTTAAAATTGGATGATTGTGTGTTTGTAATGCCTGAAGTAATCCTAAATATTAGATTACCAAAATAATGAACTAATTTAGAAGAAAGATATCTGATTTTAATGATATTCAGTATCATATATTGGGCAGTTCTTAAGGGAGAGGGAAATTCTCCCATAGTCAAGGCTAAACTCTGGGAAACTTCAAGTAATTTCTTCTTCAAATAGCTTGATGTGTAGAAATTTTAAACTTGTTCTTCTGAGTCCCAAATATATCTCTCAGTTTCTGTTTCATTTAAATTTAGTTAAAGTATTTTTTCATGATAATTTCTGGATATATTTGAAATCCCCACAGGAACCTATAAAAAAGAACTCAGATGTTATTAACAAATATGAAAATAACAGGTATGAAATAACACTTATGACCAGAATCAGTGAACCATACACTAATACACAATTGTGACAGGAACTTTTTGTCTACGATAAAATTACAATTCCTGGAAACCATAATAGAGAAAGCTTCACTCTCCATTTCTCCAGCTACCTTACTTATGAAGAAAGAAGAAACAAAAGATGCCCAAAGAAGCTGAGATCATAGATTTTTGGCTGAAAAATAAGTTCACTGATGTGTCTCCTGCTTAGTCCACATTAACCCTGTCTCCTGGAAGGCATGATACAGATGTCTCTGTGTTTCAATTTTCTTCTCTAGATTATGTTTGACTCCCTTCTAGCCATTCAAATATAGTGATTTTATGTACTCCTTCCACTCATCAGTCATGGGGAATGAGAAGGAAGACTCAAAAAGATGAGCACTAACCCTGTGGAGCTTCAGGCCTCAAAGAGCTCCAGACTCTCCCTAGAGTGCCCTAAAACTCAGGGAGGAAATCTTTTCATAACCATTTTAACAAAATGCCTATTTTTGTTGTTGATCTCTCTCTCTAGATTTCTCAGTGGACTTAATCAGTAATTGTGTTCTTGTGAAAGTAAATCCTCAGTGTCAGAAATTCAGGTAGGGTGGAGCAGGGAAATAATTTTTAATCTGGAAGGCAGTGACTGATGGCCAGCATTGAACTGTTGTTTCTGCCATAAATGAGCATTTTGATTTAGGACAAGGGACTTTTTACCTTTCAATGCCTTTTCTCATAAAAAATAATAATAATGAGAACAGGACCTTCAAGATGGCAGAGGAATAACATGTGGAGATCACCTTCCTCCCAAAAAATACATCAAAAATACATCTACATGTGGAACAACACCTACAGAACACCTACTGAATGCTGGCAGAAGACCTCAGACTTCCCAAAAGGTAAGAAAATCCCTACATACCTGGGTAGGGCAAAAGAAAACACAGACAAAAGAACAAGGACAGGACTGGCACTTCTGGGATGGAGCTATAAAGGAGGAAATCTTTCCACACACTAGGAAGCCCTGGTGGAGATGGGGGGTGGGCGGCGGGGGAGCTTCGAAGCCACAGAGGAGAGTGCAGCAACAGGGGTGCAGAGGGCAAAGCAGAGAGATTCCCGTACAGAGGATCAGTGCTGACCAGCACTCATCAGCCTGAGAGGCTTGTCTGCTCACCCTCCTGGGCAGAGGCTGGGAGCTCAGGCTTGGGCTTCAGAGGTCAGATTCCAGGGACAGGACTGGGGTTGGCTGCATGAACACAGCCTGAAGGGGGCTACTGGACCACAGCTACCTGGGAGGGAGTCTGGGAAAAACTCTGGACCTGTCTAAGAGGCAAGATACCATTGTTTCGAGGTGCTCAAGGAGAGGAGATTCAGAACACTGCCTAAACAAGCTTCAGAGATGGACGTGAGCAGCGGCTATCAACTCACACACCAGAGATGGGCATGAAATGCTAATGCTGCTGCCGAAGCCGCCAAGAATCCTGTGTGCAAGCAGAGGTCACAATCCACACCTCCCCTCTCAGGAGCCTATGCAGCCTGCCACTGCCAGGGTCCCATGATCCAGGGACAACTGTCCCAGGAGAACATACGGTCGTGTGCCCCAGGCTGTTGCAACATCACGTCGGCCTCTGCCACCACAGGCTCACCCCACATTCTGTACCTGTCCCTTCCTACGGCCTGAGTGAGCCAGAGCCCCCTAATCAGCTGCTCCTTTAACTCCCTCTTTTCTGGGTGGAGAACAGACGCTAGAGGGCAACCTACATGCAGAGGCGGGGCTAAAAGCAAAGTTGAACACCACAAGCTGTGCAAACAAAGAAGAGAAAGGGAAATTTCTCCGTACAGCCTCAGGAGAAGTGGATTAAATGTCGACAATCAACTTGATGTACCCTGCGTCTGTGGAAAACTGGAATAGACAACAAATAATCCTAAAATTGAGCTGATGGACTTTGGGAGAAACTAGAGACTTGGGGTTTGCTGTATATAACTGAGTAATTTCTGATTTTTATGTTTATCTTAGTTTAGTTTTTAGTGCTTGTTATCATTGGTGGATTTGTTTATTGGTTTGGTTGCTCTCTTTTCTTTTAAATGTTTTTATTTTAATAATATTTAAAAAATCTTTTATTTACTTTATTTTTATTTTTCACACACACACACACACACACACACACACTGTATTTTATTTTTACAAGAGATAAATAAACTGACACCAAGCATTGTAAATGGATGACCACAACAAAAGCAACAATGACTGCAATTACCAAACACGAAACACACTCATACTATGTCATAATATTGACATTCAGTCCAGTAATCCTCCACTGTAACAGCTCCTTTACTTTGCAGTGAAAATTGATTTGTATATTTTTTTGCCTCTGAGTCC
The DNA here is from genome assembly GCF_039906515.1 of Pseudorca crassidens. Taxonomy (NCBI): domain Eukaryota; kingdom Metazoa; phylum Chordata; class Mammalia; order Artiodactyla; family Delphinidae; genus Pseudorca; species Pseudorca crassidens. The sequence continues at coordinate 19,490,870 of NC_090309.1, read as the reverse complement.
TTGTGGGATTTTTTTTTTTATTCAAACAGAAAGTCACAAAAATTATAATCATCCTCATCAGTTCACTCAGTCCCATGTAATTAAGTTTTTTTTTTCATCTTGATCTTTTGTTAGCACTTTTGTGAATTCATCAGTTTTCCATTAGAGTTCTGAAAATGCTTATTCATTCAGTTCCGCAGTATAGTCAATTACCAGAAACCTGTACTTGTCAGAGTCTTTTCCATGAATTCCGTGAAGATGAAACCCTTTTATAGGAACATTTTTGCAAAAGCATCAGAGTACACCCAGAACTGTCTGTAAGTGACAAAAGGCTTAAAAGTGACCATGGTTAAAGATTTGATGAAAGTTCATAATAATGCAATTGACAAGAAAATTTAGTTATTTCTGAGATATGCATTTTAAAGTAATAACTATAATTATGACTTATAACATTATACCAGAACATATAAAATTTTTAGAAATTTCATATAATGTCTGAAGCATTTATATTAACATATTTCCATACAAATAACCCAAAGAAAATTTAGTTGGGTATTTTTTGTTTGTTTGTTTGTTTTTTTATACTACGGGTTCTTATTAGTCATCAATTTCATACACAGCAGTGTATACATGTCATTCCCAATCGCCCAATTCAGCACACCACCATCCCCACCCTACCGCGGTTTTCCTCCCTTGGTGTCCATATGCTTGTTCTCTACATCTGTGTCTCAAATTCTGCCCTGCAAACCAGTTCATCTATACCATTTTTCTAAGTTCCACATACATGTGTTAATATATGATATTTGTTTTTCTCTTTCTGACTTACTTCACTCTGTATGACAGTCTTTAGATCCATCCACATCTCAACAAATAACTCAGATTCCTTCCTTTTTATGGCTGAGTAATATTCCATTGTATATATGTGCCACAACTTCTTTATCCATTCATCTGTCGATGGGTATTTAGGTTGCTTCCATGACATGGCTATTGTAAATAGTGCTGCAATGAACATTGGGGTGCACGTGTCCTTTTGAATTATGGTTTTCCCTGGGTATGTGCCCAGTAGTAGGATTGCTGGATCATATGGTAATTCTATTTTTACTTTTTTAAGGAACCTCCATGCTGTTCTCCATAGTGGCTGTATCAATTTACATTCCCACCAACAGTGCGAGAGAGTTCCCTTTTCTCCACACCCTCTCCAGCATTTGTTTGTAGATTTTCTGATGATGCCCATTCTAACTGGTGTGAGGTGATACCTCATTGTAGTTTTGATTTGCATTTCTGTAATATTAGTGATGTTGAGCAGCTTTTCATGTGCTTCTTGGTCATCTGTATGTCTTCTTTGGAGAAATGTCTATTTAGGTCTTCTACCCAATTTTGTATTGGGTTGTTTGTTTCTTTAATATTGAGCTGCATGAGCTGTTTATATATTTTAGACATTAATCCTTTGTCAGCTGATTCATTTGCAAATATTTTCTTCCATTCTGAGGATTGTCTTTTTTTTTTTTTTTTTTTTTTTTGCGATATACGGGCCTCTCACTGTTGTGGCCTCCCCTGTTGTGGAGCACAGGCTCTGGATGCGCAGACTCAGCGACCATGGCTCACAGGCCTAACCGCTCCATGGCATGTGGGATCTTCCTGGACCAGGGCACGAACCCGTGTCTCCTGCATTGGCAGGTGGACTCTCAACCACTGCGCCACCAGGGAAGCCCTGAGGGTTGTCTTTTCATCTTGTTTATGGTTTCCTTTGCTGTGCAAAAGCTTTGAAGTTTCATTAGGTCCATTTTTTTATTTTTATTTCCATTACTGTAGGAGGTGTATCAAAAAAGATCTTGCTGTGATTTATGTCAAAGAGTGTTCTTCCTATGTTTTCCTCTAACAGTTTTATAGTGTCTGGTATTACATTTAGGTCTTGAATCCATTTTGAGTTTATTTTTATGTATGGTGTTAGGGAGTGTTCTAATTTCATTCTTTTATATGTAGCTGTTCAGTTTTCCCAGCACCACTTATTGAAGAGACTGTCTTTTCTCCATTGTATATCTTTGCCTCCTTTGTCATAGATTAGTTGCCCATAGGTGCGTGGGATTATCTCTAGGCTTTCTATCTTGTTCCATTGATCTATGTTTCTGTTTTTGTTCCAGTACCATATTTTCTTGATTACTGTAGCTTTGTAGTATAGTCTGAAGTCAGGAAATCTGATTCCTCCAGCTCCGTTTTTTTTTCCTTCAAGACTGCTTTGGCTATTTGTGGTCTTTTTTGTCTCCATACAAATTTTAAGATGATTTGTTCTAGTTCCATAAAAAATGCCATTGGTAATTTGATAGGGATTACATTGAATCTGTAGATTGCTTTGGGTAGTATAGTCATTTTCACAATATTGATTTTTCAAATCTAAGAACATGATATATCTCTCCATCTATTGGTATCATCTCTAATTTCTTTCATCAGTGTCATAGTTTTCTGCTTACAGGTCTTTTATCTCCCTAGGTAGGTTTATTCCTAGGTATTTTATTCTTTTTGTTGCAATGGTAAATGGGAGTGTTTCCATAATTTCTCTTTCAGATTTTTCATCATTAGTGTATAGGAATGCAAGAGATTTCTGTGCATTAATTTTGTATCCTGCAACTTTACCAAATTCGTTGTTTAGCTCTAGTAGTTTTCTGGTGGCATCTTTAGGATTCCCTATGTATAGTATCATTTCATCTAACAGTGACAGTTTTACTTCTTCTTTTCCAATTTGTATTCCTTTTATTTCTTTTTCTTCTCTGATTGCCGTGGCTAGGACTTCCAGTACTGTGTTGAATAGTAGTGGTGAGAGTGGACATCCTTGTCTTCTTCCTGATCTTAGAGGAAATGTTTTCAGTTTTTCACCATTGAGAATAATGTTTGCTGTGGTTTTGTCGTATATGACCTTTATTATGTTGCGGTAGGTTCCCTCTATGCCCACTTTCTGGAGAATTTTTATCATAAATCGGTGTTGAATTTTGTCAAAAACTTTTTCTGCATCTATTGAGATGACCATATGGTTTTTATTCTTCAATTTGTTAATATCGTGTATCACATTGATTGATTTGCATATATTGAAGGATCCTTGCAATCCTTGCAGTAGATCAAGTGGCATAAATCCCACTTGATCATGGTATATGATCCTTTTAATGTGTTGTTGGATTCTGTTTTCCAGTATTTTATTGAGAATTTTGCATCTATATTCATCAGTGATATTTGTCTTTAATTTCCTTTTTTGTAGTATCTTTGTCTGGTTTTGGTATTAGGGTGATTGTGGCCTCATAGAATGAGTTTAGGTGTGTTCCTTCCTCTGTCATTTTTTGGAAAAGTTTGAGAAAGATGGGTGTTAGCTCTTCTCTAAATGTTTGATAGAATTCACCTGTGAAGCCATCTGGTCCTGGACTTTTGTTTGTTGGAAGGTTTTTTTTGTTTTATTGTTTTTGTTTTTTTCTGCGGTACACGGGCCTCTCACTGTTGTGGCCTCTCCCATTGAGGAGCACAGGCTCCGTACACGCAGGCTCAGCAGCCATGGCTCATGGGCCCAGTGGCTCCACAGCATGTGGGATCTTCCCGGACTGGGGCACGAACCTGCGTCCCCTGCATCGGCAAACAGACTCTCAACCACTGTGACACCAGGGAAGCCCTGTTGGAAGATTTTTAATCACAGTTTCAATTTCATTACTTGTGATTGGTCTGTTCATATTTTCTATTTCTTCCTGGCTCAGTCTTGGAAGGTTATACCTTTCTAAGAATTTGTCCATTTCTTCCAGGTCGTCCATTTTATTGGCATAGAGTTGCTTGTAGTAGTCTCTTAGGATGCTTTTTATTTCTGCAGTGTCTGTTGTCATTTTTCCTTTTTCATTTCTAATTTTGTTGATTTGAGCCCTCTCCCTGTTTTTCTTGATAAGTCTGGCTAATGGTTTATCAATTTTGTTTATCTTCTCAAAGAACCAGCTTTTAGTTTTATTGATCTTTACTATTGTTTTCTTTGTTTCTATTTCATTTATTTCTGCTCTGATTTTTATGATTTCTTTCCTTCTGCTAACTTTGGGTTTTGTTTGTTCTTCTTTCTCTAGTTCATTTAGGTGTAAGGTTAGATTGTTTACTGGATTTTTTTCTTGTTTCTTGAGGTAGGCTTGTATAGCTATAAAATTCCCTCTTAGAACTGCTTTTGCTGATCCCATAGGTTTTGGATCGTTGTGTTTTCATTGTCATTTGTCTCTAGGTATTTTTTGATTTCCTCTTTGATTTCTTCAGTGATCTCTTGGTTATTTAGTCACATATTGTTTAGCCTCCATGTGTTTGTGTTTTTTACATTTTTTTCCCTGTAATTCATTTGTAATCTCATAGCATCAAGGTCAGAAAAGATGCTTTATATGATTTCAATTTTCTTAAATTTATGAGACTTGATTTGTGATCCAAGATGTGATCTATCCTGGAGAATGTCTGTGTGCACTTGAGAAGAAAGTATAATCTGCTGTTTTTGGATGGAATGCCCTATAAATATCAGTGAAATCTATCTGGTCTATTGTGTCATTTAAAGCTTCTGTTTCCTTATTTATTTTTATTTTGGATGATCTGTCTATTGGTTTCTGTGAGGTGTTAACGTCCCCCAATATTATTGTCTTACTGTCAGTTTCCTCTTTTATAGCTGTTAGCACTTGCCTCATGTATTGAGGTGCTCCTATGTTGGGTGCATATATATTCATAATTGTTATATCTTCTTCTTGGATTGATCCCTTGATCATTATGTAGTGTCCTTCCTTGTGTCTTGTAACATTCTTTGTTTTAAAGTCTATTTTATCTTATATGAGTATAGCTACTCCAGCTTTCTTTTGATTTCCATTTGCATGGAATATCTTTTTCCATCCCCTCACTTTCAGTCTGTACGTGTCCCTAGGTCTGAAGTTGTTCTCTTGTAGACAGCATATATATGGGTGTTGTTTTTGTATCCATTCATCAAGCCTGTGTCTTTTGGTTGGAGCATTTAATCCATTCACCTTTAAGGTAATTATGGATATGTATGTTCCTGTGACCATTTTCTTAATTGTTTTGAGTTTGTTTTGTAGGTCCTTTTCTTCTTTTGTGTTTCCCACTTAAGTAAGTCCCTTTAGCATTTGTTGTAGAGCTGGTTTGGTGGTGCTGAATTCTATTAACTTTCGCTTGGTGTAAAGCTTTTGATTTCTCCATCGAATCTGAATGAGATCCTCGCCAGGAAGAGTAATCTTGGTTGTAGGTTCTTCCCTTTCATCAATTGAAGTATATCATGCCACTCCCTTCTGGCTTGTAGAGTTTCTGCTGAGAAATCAGCTGTTAACCTCATGGGAGTTCCTTTTTATGTTATTTTTCGTTTTTCCCTTGCTGCTTTTAATAATTTTTCTTTGTCTTTATTTTTTGCCAATTTGATTACTATGTGTCTCGGCGTGTTTCTCCTTGGGTTTATCCTGTATGAACTTGCGGCACTTCCTAGATTTGGGTGGCTATTTCCTTTCCTATATTAGGGAAGTTTTCGACTATAATCTCTTCAAATATTTCCTCAGGTCCTTTCTCTCTCTCTTCTCCTTCTCAGACCCCTATAATGTGAATGTTGTTGTGTTCAATGTTGTCCCAGAGGTCTCTTATGCTGACTTCATTTCTTTTCATTCTTTTTTCTGTTTCGCAGCAGGGAATTCCACCATTCTGTCTTCCAGGTCACTTATCCGTTCTTCTGCCTTATTTTGCTATTGATCCTTCTAGTGTAGCTTTCATTTCAGTTATTGTATTGTTCATCTCTGTTTTTTTGTTCCTTAATTCTTCTAGGTCTTTGTTAAACATTTCTTGCGCCTTCTCGATCTTTGCCTCCATTGTTTTTCTGAGGTCCTGGATCATTTTCACTATCATTATTCTGAATTCTTTTTCTGGAAGGTTGCCTATCTCTACTTCATTTAGTTGTTTTTCTGGGGTTTTATATTGTTCCTTCATCTGGTACATAGCCCTCTGCCTTTTCATCTTGTCTATCTTTCTTTGAATGTGTTTTTTGTTCCACAGGCTGCAGGACTGTAGTTCTTCTTGCTTCTGCTATCTCCCCTCTTGTGGATTAGTCTATCTAAGAGGCTTGATGGGAGGGACTGGTGGTGGGTAGAGCTGACTGTTGCTCTCATGGGCAGAGATCAGTAAAACTTTAATCCACTTGGGTGTTGATGGGTGGGGCTGGGTTCCCTCCCTGTTTGTTGTTTGGCCTGAGGCAACCCAACAGTTGATCCTACCTGGGCTCTTTGGTGGGGTGAATGAGAGACTCTGGGAGGGCTCATGCCAAGGGGTACTTCCCAGAACTTCTGCTGCCAGTGTCCTTGTCCCCATGGTGAGCCACAGCGCCCCCCCCCCGCCTCTGTAGGACACCCTCCAACACTAGCAGGTAGGTCTGGTTCAGTCTCCCCTGGGGTCACTGCTCCATCCCCTGGATCCCTATGCGCACATTACTTTGTGTGTGCCCTCCAAGAGTGGAGTCTCTGTTTCCCCCAGTCCTGTTGAAGTCCTGCAATCAATTCCCACTAGGCTTCAAAGTCTGATTCTCTAGGAAATCCTCCTCCCATTGCCGGACCCACAGGTTGGGAAGGCTGACATGGGGCTCAGGACCTTCACTACAGTGGAGAGACTTCTGTGGTATAAGTGTTCTCCACTGTGAGTCATCTACGCACCAGTTATGGGATTTGATTTTGCTGTGATTGCACCCCTCCTACCTTCTAATTGTGGCTTCTCCTTTGTCTTTGGTTGTGGGGTATCATTTTTGGTGAGCTCTAGTGTCTTCCTCTCAATGATTGTCCAGCAGCTAGTTGTGATTCTGGTGTTCTCACAAGAGGGAGTGAGAGCACATCCTTCTACTCCACCATCTTGGTTCCTCTACCACAGCCTTCAAAAAATCTTTTATTTTAATACCCTTATTTTCTTTCTTTCTCTTTCTTTCTTTCTTTCTTCCTTTCTTCTTTCTTACTTTCTTTTTTTTTTTTTCCTCCCTTTTCTTCTCAGCTGTGGGGCTGAGAGGGTCTTTGTGCTCTGGCCGGGTGTTAGGCCTAAGCCTCTGAGGTGAGAGAGCTGAGTTCAGGACATTGGACCACCAGAGACCTCCCGACCCCACATAATATCAATCAGTAAGTGTTCTCCCAGAGATCTCCATCTCAATGCTAAGACCTAGCTCCACTCCGTGGACAGCAAGCTCCAGTGCTGGACACCCCATGCTAAACAACTAACAAGACAGGAACATAACCATACCCATTAGCAGAGAGGCTGCCTAAAATTATAATAAGTTCACAGACACCCCAAAACACACTATCAGATGTGGTCCTGCCCACTAGAAATACAAGATCCATCCTCATCCACCAGAACAAAGGCACCAGTCTCCTCCACCAGGAAGCCTACACAACTCACTGAATCAACATTACCCACTGGGTGCAGAAACCAAAATCAACGGGAACTATGTAACTGCAGCCTGTGAAAAGGGAACCACAGACACAGTAAGTTAAGCAAAATGAGAAGATAGAGAAATACACAGCAGATGAAGGAGCAGGATAAAAACCCTCCAGACCAAACAAATGAAGAGGAAATAGACAGCCTACCTGAAATAGAATTCAGAGTAATGATAGTAAAGATGATCCTAAATCTTGGAAATAGAATGGAGAAAATACAAGAAACACTTAACAAGCACCTAGAAGAACTAAAGAGCAAACAAACAATGATGAACAACAAAATAAATGAAATTAAAAATTCTCTGGAAGGAATCAATAGCAGAATAATGAGGCAGAAGAACGGATATGTCACCTGGAAGATAAAAGAGTGGAAATAACTACCTCAGAGCAGAATAAAGGAAAAAGAATGAAAACAATTGAGAACAGTCTCTGAGACCTCTGGGACAACATTAAATGCAACAACATATGAAACATATGGGTCCCAGAAGAAAAAGAGAGAAAAAAAAAAAAAGAGACTGAGAAAATATTTGAAGAGCTTATAGTTGACAATTTCCCTAGTATAGGAAGGGAAATAGTCAATCAAGTCTAGGAAGCACAGAGAGCCCCATACAAGGTAAATCCAAGGAGAAACACACCAAGACAGTTATTAATCAAACTATGAAAAATTAAGTAAAAAGAAAAATATTAAATGCAGCAAGGGAAAAGCAACAAATAACATACAAGGGAATCCCCATAAGGTTAACAGCTGACCTTTCAGCAGAAACTCTGCAAGCCAGAATGGAGTGTCAGGATATATTTAAAGTGATGAAAGGGAAAAACCTACAATGAAGGTTACTCTACCCAGCAATGATTTCATTCAGATTCAATGGAGAAAGTAAATCCTTTACAGACCAGCAAAGGTTAAGAGAACTCAGCACCACAAAACCAGGTGTACAGCAAATGCTAAAGGAACGTCTCTAGGTAGGAAACGCAAGAGAAGGAAAAGACCTACAAAAACAAGCCTAAAACAATTAGGAAAATGATAATAGGAACATACCTATCAATAACTACCTTAAATGTAAATGGATTAAATGCTCCAACCAAAAGACATAGATTGGTGGAATGGATTCAAAAACAAGACCCATATATATGTTGTCTACAGGAAACCCACCTCAGACCTAGGGACACATACAGACTGAAAGTGAGGGGATGGAAAAAGATATTCCATGCAAATGGAAATCAATAAAAGCTGGAGTAGCAATAATTATATCAGACAAAATAGACTTTAAAATAAAGACTGTTACAAGAGACAAGAATGGACACTACATAATGATCAAGGCATCAATCTAAGAAGAAGATATAAAAATTATAACCATATATGCATACAACATAGGAGCACCTCAATACATAAGGCAAATACTAACAGGCATAAAAAGGGAAATTGACAGCAACACAATAATAGTATGGAAATTTAACACCCCACTTTCACAAATGGACATATCAACCAAAATTAAAATAAATAAGGAAACATAAGCTTTAACTGACACATTAAACAAGATGGACTTAATTGATACTTATAGGCCATTCCATCCAAAAACAACAGAATATACATTCTTCTCAAGTGGTCATGGAATATTCTTCAGGATAGATTATATCTTGGTTCACAAATCAAGCCTTGGTAAATTTAAGAAAATTGAAATCATATCAAGTATCTTTTCTGACCCCCATGCTATAAGACTAGATAACAATTACAGGGGGAAAAAAAGCTGTACAAAATACAAACACATGGAGATCAAACAATATGCTCCTAAATAACCAAGAGATCACTACAGAAATCAAAAAGGAAAACAAAAAATACCTAGAAACAAATGACAATGAAATCATGACAACCTAAAACCTATGGGATGCAGCAAAAGTAGTTCTAAGAGGGAAGTTTATAGCAATGTAATACTACCTCCAGAAAGAAGAAAAATCTCAACTAAACAACCTAACCTTGCACCTAAAGCAATTATAGAGAGAAGAACAAAAAGACACCAAAGTTAACAGAAGGAAAGAAATGATAAGGATCAGATGAGAAATAAATGAAAATGAAATGAAGAAAATGATAGCAAAGATTAATAAAACTAAAAGCTGGTTGTTTAAGAAGATAAACAAAATTGATAATTAGTCAGACTCATCAAGAAAAAATGGAAGAAGACTCAGATCAACAGAATTAGAAATGAAAAAGAAGTAACAACTGACACTGCAGAAATACAAAGTATCATGAGAGATTACTACAAGCAACTATATGTCAATAAAATGGACAACCTGGAAGAAATGGACAAATTCTTAGAAAAGCACAACCCCCTGAGACTGAACTAGGAAGAAATAGAAAATATGAACAGACCAATCACAAGCACTGAAATTGAAAATATGATTACAAATCTTCCAAGAAACAAAAGCCCAGACCAGATGGCTTCACAGGTGAATTCTATCAAACATTTAGAGAAGAGCTAATACCTATTCTTCTCAAACTCTTCCAAAATATAGCAGAGGGAGGAACCTCCCAAACTCATTTTAAGAGACCACCATCATCCTGATAGCAAAACCAGACAAAGATGTCACAAAATAAGAAAACTACAGGCCAATATCTCTGATGAACATAGATGCAAAAATCCTCAACAAAACACTACCAAACAGAATCCAGCAGCACATTCAAAGGATCATACACCATGATCAAGTGGGTTTTATCCCTGGAATGCAAGGATTCTTCAATATATGGAAATCAATCAGTATGATATCCCATATTAACACACTGAAGGATAAAAACCATATGATCATCCCAATAGATGCAGAAAAAGCTTTCAACAAAATTCAACACGCATTTATGATAAAAACTCTTCATAAAGTAGGCACAGAGTTACTTACCTCAATATAATGAAGGCCATGTATAATAAATCCACAGCCAACATCATTCTCAAAGGTGAAAAACTGAAACCATTTCCAGTAAGATCAGAAACAAGACAAGGTTGCCCACTCTCACCACTATTACTCAATATAGTTTTAGCCTCAGAAATCAGAGAAGATAAATAAATAAAAGGACTCCAAATTGGAAAAGAAGTAAAACAGTCACTCTGTGCAGATGACATGATACTATATAGAGAGAATCCTAAAGACGCTACTAGAAAACTACTAGAGCTTATCAATGAATTTGGTAAAGTAGCAGGTTACAAAATTAATGCACAGAAGTCTCTTGCATTCCTATTCATGAATGATGACAAATCTGAATGAGAAATTAAGGAAACACTCCAATTTACCATTGCAACAAAAAGAATAAAATACCTAGGAATAAACTTACCTAAGGAGACAAAAGACCTGTATGCAGAAAACTATAAGGTACTGATGCAAGAAATTAAAGATCATACAAACAGATGTAGAGATATACCATGATCTTGGACTGGAAGTATCAACATTGTAAAAATGACTATACTATCCAAATAATCTACAAATTCAATGCAATCTCTATCAAACTACCAATGGCATTTTTCACAGAACTAGAAGGAAAAGTTTCACAATTTGTATGGAAACACAAAAGACTCCAAGTAGCTAAAACAATCTTGAGAAAGAAAAATGAGGCTAGAGGAATAAGGCTCCCTGACTTTAGGCTATACTACAAAGATACAATAATCAAGATGGTATGGTACTGGCACAAAAACAGAAATATAGATCAATGGAACAGGATAGATAGCCTAGAGATAAACCAATGCACATATGGTCACCTTATCTTTGATAAAGGAGGCAAGAGTATACAATGCTGAAAAGACAGCCTCCTCAATAAGTGATGCTGGGAAAATTAGACAGCTACATGTAAAAAAATGATATTAGAACACTCTCTAATGCCATACACAAAAATAAATTCAAAATGGATTAAAGACCTAAATGTAAGGCCAGAAACCCTAAAACTCTTAGAGGAAAACATAGGCAGAACACTCCATGGCAAAAATCACAGCAAAATTGTTTTTGATCCACCTCCTAGAGAAATGGAAATAAAAGCAAAAATAAACAAATGGGAACTATTGGAACTTAAAAGGTTTTGCACAGTAAAGGAAACCATAAAAAAGAGAAAAAGACAACCCTCAGAATGGGAGAACATATTTGCAAATGAAGCAACAGACAAAGGATTAATCTCCAAAACATACAAGCAGCTTATACAGCTCAGTACCAAAAAAACCCAAAAAACCCAATCCAAAGATGGGCAGAAGACCTAAACAAATATTTCTCCAAAGAAGATATACAGAATGCTAAGAAACACATGAAAGGATGTTCAGCATAACTAATCATTAGAGAGATGCAAATCAAAACTACAATGAGGTATCACCTTACACCAGTCAGAATGGCCATTCTCAAAAAATCTAGAAACAATAAATGCTGGAGAGAGTGTGGAGAAAAGGGAACCCTCTTGCACTGTTGGTGGGAATGTAAATTGATACAGCCACCATGGAGAACAGTATTCTGGTTCCTTAAAAAACTAAAAATAGAACTACCATATGACCCAACAATACCACTACTGGGCATATACCCTGAGAAAAACTTAATACAAAAAGAGTCATGTACCACAGTATTCATTGCCAAACTATTTACAATAACCAGGACATGGAAACAACCTAAGTGTCCATTGGCTGATGAATTTATAATGAAGATGTGGTACATATATACAATGGAATAATACTCAGCCATAAAAAAAAAATGGAATTGAGGTATTTGTAGTGTGGTGGATGGACCTAGAGTCTGTCATACAGATTGAAGTAAGTTAGAAATATAAAAAAAATACTGTATGGTAATATATATACATATATGGAATCTAAAAAAAAAAAAAAAAAAAAGAGGGTTCTCAAGAACCTAAGGGCAGTACAGGAATAAAGTTGTTGACCTAGAGAATGGACTTGAGGACACAGGGAGAGGGAAGGGTAAGCTGGGATAAAGTGAGAAAGTGGCATTGACATATATACACTACCACACGTAAAATAGATAGCTAGTGGGAAGCAGGTGCATAGCACAGGTAGACCAGCTCACTGTTTTGTGACCATCTATAGGAGTGGAATAGGGAGGATAGGAGGCAGATGCAAGAGGGAGGGGATATGGGGATATATGTATACGTATAGCTGATTCAGTTTGTTATACAGCAGAAACTAACACAACAATGTAAATCAAATGTACTCCATTAAAGATGTTAGGAAACAAAATGAGAATTATAATGGGTACCTCAGAGTATTGTTATAAAAATTAAATTACATAATGCTTGCGAGAAATCCTAGCTTAGTAGGCACTCAGTAATGATCTCTGGATTCTGAGGTGGGCTGTTAGGGAAGAGGTGTGGAGAGCTTTTAGGTGTAAACTTCCAAGAACAACAAAGAGCTACCTCTGATCTTACAGGCAATGCTGACTTAATTTCTGTGAAGATGTCAGTCTTGCCTTCCTGTCTCTGTCAATTTAGAGAGATAGGAAGAGAGGGACACCCAGACACAGAAATCCTGGCCCTTGGGGAAACATCTAGACAAGGATTTATGGGTTTTCCACTAGCTCCACATCGCTAATTAAAAATATTTAAATGAAAGATAGCTAAACAGTTTGCTGAAGGAAACACTTGCATTAGTGAACATTTTATGAATTGCTTTAAACATGGGGAATTGTGAATATTTAAATAAAATTATTTGTGAAATTCACTAACAAATGAACCATAGAATAAAGACTGCTGGGCTTTGTAAAGGATTATTTTGCTACAAGGATGAGAGAGTGTAGTTCAGTTCACCCTCTTCTGCCAGGTTCCTCTTGTGATTTGATTAAAATTTAAAGGGTAGATTTTAAGTTTGAACATCTAGGGCCAGAAGTTTGCCTCAATCTCTACTGAAGGTTAAGGGTCTGTCAGCAAGTTATGGGAGGAATTCTCAGGTCCTCCAAGTGATCCAGTTTTATTCTCTCATTCCCACTGTACACAATCCTCAAGTTAAATGGTAGCCTGAGAAGGCTCCCACCTTGATATAGCCATTCAATCCACGCTCCCTCCATGTGGTGTTTGGTGATCTGGCTTGTGTTTGAAGCTTCGGAAAAAGAGTCCACTCCAAAACCCTTACCACATATTTCATTGCCAACTTTTTATGGTTACCTGCAATATAGTCTCAATTTTTTTTTTCTTCCTATCTGTTTAGTTAGAGGTGTCATGTCAGAGTACAGGGAATCTCATCTCTGCCCTGGATCAGTATTGACGTGTGCCATTTTTTGTTGTTTTCAAAATATGTATACTTCCCTAATTCTTCTTTCCTCACCAAAAGATATGTTGGTCAAAGGGCTTATATATGTATATTTTTTAAATATTTCTAGGTTATTGTATATATACTCAAAGTTTGAGAACCACTACCAGTCATAAAATGGCCCATAGGGAAAAATATACCTAGATGATACACACACACACACACACACACACACACACACACACATACACATCAAACGTTGAGAATCACTGTCAATGTTATGCAAAAAATCATTAAAAAATTCTTGTGTCTCAGTTTTTTCATGTTTTTACGTGATTTTAAAAAATTCCCCCAACTTATTGAGATATAATTGACATGTAACATTGTGTAAGTTTAAGCTGTACATGTGATGATTTGATAAACATATATATTGCAAGATGATTTCCACAATAGGTTATGTACCTTTTCCTTTATTTGTATAATACAGTTAATGAAGGTATATTGTGAGGATTAGAATGTGAAAAGGACTCCAGCACAAAGCAGTTGTCCACTTCATGATGCTAACTCCTATTTTTGACAATATAAGAAATGCTGATTATACAGGTTAAGCAAAGGTAGCATTATTCCAGATATATAAAGGACAAGGGGAATGTAGATTTATACAGAAATTCAAGCAAGTTGCTCTGAGCACACCGTCTGTCTAAGGCTCAGCTTATTTCTAGACTGAGTCATTTATAGAAGGACAAACTCTCTTAATTACAGAGGACTATGGAACTCATTTGATCTAGCTTCCTTTCCCATTCAGGAATCACCCTTTAAGCTATGGTTCCTTGGACTCTGGGCCAGTAGCCCTCTCCCAGAGATAACCTGGAGAGATCTTGCTCATCCTTTATTTATTAGTTCAGTAAAACATGGCTTGATATGTTTCAACAGGGTATGCCCCAAATGCTATAGGGATGTGAAGAAATGAATGCTTCTTAGCCTTACGATAGTCCACAATCATATTTAACATTAGGATTTGATCCTGGTAACATTATCAGGGAAAAAAATTGTACTCCCAGGTGATACCCTGTGGCAATGGCCCCTTCGCCATCCATAAAGCCATAGGCTATGGGTTTTTAAGGCCCCTATTCTTCCCATAATTAAACATGGCATCTGGATAGAATCTGGTTTGTTATTTACTCAGAGGTTCATATGTCTAGTGGAAGCTCAGTGCAGTTCCTTTCAAAGCTAACTGTAAGTAATCCCCTATTTGATTGAAAATATGTAATAAAAATAAGATTTTCTTATGCAAAACACCTATGTAGTCAGCTCTTTTTGTTCCCACTCAAGGGAAAGAACAAGGATGTTTTTAATTTTTGCTTTGATTCAATCCTGGTTCCACCATTTAGCAACTGTAAGACAAACAGCAAATTGTTAAACCACTGTAAGACTCAGTTTCCTCATCTGTAAAACAAGAATAATAAGAGTAGCTTTCTCACGGTGACATAGAATTAAATGGGATAATATATGTAATTAGTAACTGGTCCAAAATACTGAATAAACTTTGCTATTAGAAAAGATCCACTAGATAAATGAGGAGTTTCATTTTTTAATTACAGTCATCCCTCTGTATCCACGGGTTCCACATCCTCACACAGGGAGAGCCAACTGTACAACACCATTTTATATAAGGGACTTGAGCATCTGAGGATTCTGGTATCTGCAGCGGGCCAAGAACCAATTCTCCACAAATACTGAGGGATGACTGTATTGTATGCATTTATTCTACCCTCTCTTCAGGCTATCTATTGGTCATATATTCTGTGGGGACATAGAGGACTGTAATCTCCCAGCCATGCTCTAGAAGCCCAAATACCACAAGCCTAGTGAGCCTGTAAGGAGAAGCAAGACATAAATTCAAGAGATTTAAAGAGGATCTCACTGAACTGAGCTTGGAATTACATGAAAAGAAACTTTTAAGAGTTATTTCCTATTCAAAAAGGACTTGCTGCATTATTAAATTCCACCATACTGGGAGCTTTGCTCCTTCACATTTGTGCTTTCAAATCTTACTTATTACAGTTCCAGTCTAGATGGGGTGAAGGAAGCTGAGAAGGGAACTGCTGGGCAATAGATCAGAAAGGAGATATTTGTAGAGATGAGAATAGTTCCAGCTTTCTACCTACATTTGTGCGTTGCTTTTAACTTTTGAAAACACTTTCATTTCCACCTCCTATTGGGGTTGGTAGCAAGGAGCTTGGCAGACAGTGAACCTGTGGATACAAGTCTCCTAGGTAATAAAACATCTATGCTCCTGTCTACTCATCTCACCCCTTAAAAACCTTCAGAATAATATGAACACTGTGAGTGTTTTATAACAGCATATTCATTTATTGTGTATCCACCATGTGCATAATATATGCTGAATATCCTACATTCATTATGTAAGTAGTTTTTAAATCAACACTTTGTAGTAACTGGTTTTGTTTGTTTCATATCAGTGACTTGCTCAAGGTTCTGTAGGTAGTAAATAGCAGAACTTGGATTTGAATGCAGAAATTTAACACGAAAACGTGTGCTTTAGCTAATCTCCTAAAATGCAGAAGACTTGGTCCTATGCTTGGAAATAAAGATACAGAAACTGGTGCAAGTTTCTATCCTGAGCTAAATTAAGAGAGCAGACCCTTTGAAGGAGAATGATATTTTACTGTTTGTGTATATTTAAATGATTAAAGTCAGTTCCAAGAGACAAAGAGGGCAGAGAAGGTGGGGGAAAGGGTGATTTTTAAGGACCTAGAGGGGAGGAAGAAAATACAACTGAGCACATGGAGGACAGAGAGACTGTTTTATCAGCTAGAGTGCTGGCCAGCTGTGTGGTCAGGGAGGGTTGCATAGAAAGAAGGAATCTCAGTAAATTTTAATCCATGATATGTTTCTGTAACCCCATATCTTGCTGAGTTAAATAAATCTCAGTCTCTGCCAGCTAGCACTCATTTGGAAAAAGATATAAACAAAGATGTGTCCTTTAATGAGTCAGTTGTAAATGTGTAGAGTCCTTCAGCATGAAGAGATTTCAGAGTAGCGTAAGGAAGAAATGGAGAAATGAGGCACGGCCAATCAGAAATGTTAGTTGACTTGCCCAAGATTAAAATTTCTTTTGGGACTAGCTCAGATTACCTGGTACATTGCTTTTTGTCCTAACTGTCCTAGAATTAACCGAAGGTAACATATGTTCTCTAAATTAAAAATTTCTCATTTACGTATAATCATTTAACTCATTGGGCCAGAGCAATGGGAATTCTTCATGAAAAGAGGGCATGGCATACGAAGTGGTGGCCTCCCCAGACCTGTGTTACCAGGCACCACCTATAACCCTTCCTCAGCTGTTTTCTGATTTTTCTGTGCTGAAGGGAGACATTTTGATATTGTCTGCCTTCTTCTCATCTCGGTTTTTTGTTTCTTCTCTTTTGTGCCTCTTCCTAAATGGTAACTGTCTCTTTAGGTTGTGCTCCAATCCCATCTACTCTGTGCTCCCTTAGCTAACCTCAGCAAGCCTTCTCTACATGTGATTCAGCCTGTTCATCAGAGGTGACCTGCTCTTCATCATAGTGTTGAAGAAAGCCTCATCTCCCCAAGACCATGACCTCCCTGGAGGGTAGTAACCAAGTCTTGTGCTTCTCCTTCACGCCACCCATAGCATATCAAGGATGTGCTCAATAAACCTTTGCTGAGTGACTACAGCATTAACATTACCTCAGTGACAAATTATCAGAAATTTTTATTTTATTTTTTATTGCATTATGGTTGACTTGCAATCATGTTTGTTTCAGGTATAGGACATAGTGATTCAATATTTTTATAGATTATACTCCATTTACAGTTATTATAAATATTGGCTATAGTCCATGTGCTTTACAATATAGTCTTGTAGCTTATTTTATACATAGTATTGATAGTTTTTGTCTTAATCCCATAACCTTATTTGCCCCTCCCCCTTTGCTCTCCCCACTGATAACCACTACTTTGTTCTCTATATCTGTGAGTCTGTTTTGTTATAGTTATTCATTTATTTTTTTAGATTCCACACGTAAGTGATAATGTGCAGTATTTGTCTTTCTCTGCCTGACTTATTTCACTAAGCATAATACCCTCTAGGTCCATCCATGTTGTTGGAAATGGCAAATGTAAAAATTTCATTCTTATTTATGGCTGAGTAATATTACACACACACACACACACACACACACACACACACACACACACACACACACACAGGCATACCTCGGAGATATTGGGGGTTTTTGGTTCCAGACTACCACAATAAAACGAATATCACAACAGAGTGATTCACAAAAATTTGTTGGCTTTTTCACTGCATATAAAATTTATGTTTACACTATATTGTAGTCTATTAAGTATATAATAGCATTATGTCTAAAAAAATGTACATACATTAATTAAAAATACTTTCTTGCTAAAAAATGCTAACCATCATCTAGGCCTTCAGTGAATCACAGTAGTTTACATCAAAGATCACCATAACAAATATAATAATAATGAGAAAGTTTGAAATATTGTGAGAATTTCCAAAATGTGACCCTGAGACACAAAGTGAGCAAATGTGGTTGGAAAAATGGAGTTGATAAACTTGTTTGGTGCAGAGTTGCCACAAACCTTCAATTTGTAAAAAAATGCAGTATCTACAAAGCACAGTAAAGTGAAGCACAATAAAATGAGGTATGCTTTTATAACTATAAAAATATAAATCTATAACTATATCCATATCTATATTCATATCTATATCTATATCATCTATATCTCCTATTGGTTCTGTTTCTCTATCATGACTAATACAGTAGGGAGTTGCAGTGTAGGAAGAGATGAGTAGCTTGGGATGATTTTACTTTTGCCCAAAGAGGATATGGTAGCTGCCATGGTACACTAAGATCTCCCTTCAGAAGTGAAGACATTAGCACCCTAGCATTCCACTAAAGACAACTCTCAGGTATTAGCCTCCTCAAGAATTATCTCAGCTGAGGAGACCCATGTCACCTTTTCCTGGGATGGCCCACATCCAGTGACTTATTAACATGGGGGTATAAAGTACAGCTCTCTCACTCCAAATTGAGACAACTGTAAAGGATCATCTCAGCTCCATAACAGCCTAAGGGTTAGGCTCTTTGTAGCTCAATTTCTCCATCTGTCCAGTCCTGCTTCTTCCACTACAATTCCTCAAGCATTAATTCCAAGAGCACTGCATAATAAAATTCCTGCATATTAACCTCCATCTCAGAGTTGGCTTTCAAGCGAACCTGGCCTGCAGCAGAATCCAGTTTATGTCCTGCATCTCCTGAGACATCTCACTTGACTATTCCCAGTTCACATTTTACCTTTTCTGATACCAGCGGTCCTTATCATATCATTTAACATACATTTCAGTGGTTGCATACCATGGCCTGCTAGGTTCATCTGGTCCTCAAATTTGTTTTGATTGGCTTGAACTTTATTTTATGACATTTTAGAGTTAAATGACTTGGGTGTGGTATGTCTGGTCCAGTTCATGATGAATCCCACTACTTCATATTGTCTTGTATTCACCAGCTTCACTAGTTTTTTATTACTTGCAATACTCTGAAGACATTCAGTCTGTGACCCCCTTACTTACTTCTGTATCTTCTTTAATTTGTATGGTTTTATCTGGGGTGACTACATGTATAGTGTAAGTCCCTAGAAATCATGTGACTGTCCAGTATCTTGTGATGAAATATGTGGTTTCTCTTCTAGCATGCACTGGACCCTTTTTTTCAATGCATAGGAGAGTGTGGTTTGTGTGAGATCTGCTGTATGTATGGCATCCCGTTTCTGTTGTACGTGATTAGATACCTAGCTGGTCCTCAAAAAAGATGTATTGGCAAATCAATAATTCAATTCACACATCAAATGAATCAATCATAGTTCCATGTCATTACATTTGGGGAAATTATCTGAAAAAAATTTGCGAAGATACTTGGATCCAGAAAGTATATTCATTCAGCTGTAATAGCATTTATTGAGTAGCCTACACCCCTCAATACAAACAGTATCCATTAATAGTTCCAAATTGTAGCTTTTAAGACAATAGTTTGGTTAGTAATGACCCAGAAATAGGAGGCAAGAGGGTCCAATATGGTGTATAAGGGTGGGGTAGAATCACCTTCTCTTCTAACTTGTTGATGTAACTTTTGTGTATCAAATGACTATTGTTGGTCTTCCCTCGTGGCGCAGTGGTTAAGAATCCACCTACCAATGCAGGGGACACAGGTTCAAGCCCTGGTCTGGGAAGATCCCACATGCTGCGGAGCAACTAAGCCCATGTGCCACAACTACTGAGCCTGTGCTCTAGAACCTGCAAGCCCCAACTACTGAAGCCCGTAGGCCTAGAGCCTGTGCTATGCAACAAGAGAAGCCACTGTAATGAGAAGTCTGCACACCACAACAAAGAGTAACCCCCACTCTCAGCAGCTAGAGAAAACCCGTGTGCTAGCAAAGACATAATGCAGCGAAAAATAAATAAATAAAATGAATAAATAATAAATTTATATAAAAAAACATTCTTTATTTCCATTTTTCTCATTTTTAAATGTGGTTAGTTATACCAGATAACAGCAGTTAACATCATTGGGCTTCAGTTACCAAACAGGAGTTGATAGTAACTAATGCAAATTCTAGCTTTAGGAAATCTCGCTGATAAAGTTCTTTGTGTAATATGTATGTTTGTGCTTAACCAAGCTCTTGTGTTCATGTAATGTTATACAAAACAAGATAATGGCTGAATGTAGAAATGTTTAGGAAAAGTTAACAACGCACAAAATGTTCGTTTTTGTCTGTTATGTACAGTAGGGAAAAACAAACTTCAAGCAAAATTCCCAAACTAGGGAAAGATAAATTATGGTATACCAACTTTAGGGAACTTTATGCAGCTATTAAAATATTCATGAAACACATGTAGAGCAATGCAAAAATATGCTTAGTATGTAGCATTAAGAACAAACAGTAAGCAAAATTGTGTTCTAGAATTACAACTATAAAAAACAGGTATACATTTGGACAAAGTATGCATGAGAATACATGAAATCAAAATAGCTGTTTCAGAGTGATAGAATTATGGATAATTCTTGCTTCAAAATGTTCTTTAATGTTATATTGTTTTTGTAATACAGATACTGTGCATGTGAAAAGAATTATAATGAATAAAGCAATCAGAGATTGTCTTAAAGAAAAGCAGTAACATGAAATCAAGACAACCTCGATGAGAGATGTATTACATTTGTTTGAATCACTTCAAGGATAGGCATTTCCCAGAAGCCTAAGATGGCAACTTAACCAAAGAATGTTGACAACAAGATATTGGAGACAGAGATTGGAAAGGGGGTATAAGAGTTGCAGGCTTACCACAAACTCCTTTAAAGACCTTTTCTCTCTCCTTTCTTCTGACTTCAGTATTGGCTCATGTAGCTTTACACATTGTTAACACATTTTTCCAGCTCTCTGCTTCCACCATCCTCTCTGTTCCACAGAGTAAATTAATATGTAGCTTCCCCAAACCACCTAAGAATGTTTTGTTATACTGGGGAGAAAGGTCAGGAAGAAGGCTCCTGTCCAGCTTTTTAGAGCAGCTTTGTATTGTGATTTATCAGAATGTCCGGAGAGCCATCAGCAGGAGAATAAAGTAATAAGGGAGAGAATCTTTGAGGTTGGCTCTACAACTACAGAAATTTGTCAGGCTAAGTTTCAGGATAGCTGCATTCTATTTTGTATTGTTATAAATATTCTTCCTTTAAAATTGTGTTTGACTTTCTACTGGAAGGGGCAAATCTTGAATCATTTTAAGTTATAAAACATTTAAAAAGTGGGCATTTGTCCTATAGTATGGTACTACAGTGACTTAAATTATACTTCCATGTATATATTTAATGAATATGATTTAAAATAGGCTCTTAGGCATGAATTGAATATATTGTCACACTGACCTATCAGTTTAAAATCGAATCTAGTTTCTTCACACTGATACCAACTTACACAGTTAACTACCAGTTAGTATTCCACCCTAGAATTTTCATAGGTTATCTTTTCCAGGCCCTGTAAGATAACCTATTACCTTTTCTTCACCCCTGATACCAGGAGCAATGCCTTCCCTATGCCAGCGATCTTAATTTTCAAGGCAGGGTCATTAACCATTATTTTAATATCTCTTGTATATTTCCTAGAACAGCTATTTGAATTTCACAAGACTGCTATTTGTTGCCCTGTGTATGCAAAAAACTATTCACATACCATATATATTAGATAGAGCCTGTGTTTAAATCTGCATACGGATGAAAGAAGGGCCAAATATTTGGTGCCTGGAAGGATAGACTATGAGAACCATCAATGCTCTTCACAAAACATTTGTGTTTTTTTTACTTTATAGTCACATGCAGAAATTATACATCTGTATTCTTTTTTAATATGGACATGGCCATGTGATTTATTTTGGCCAATAAGATATGTGCAGAGGTGACATGTATCCTTTCCGGGAGTGAACACTAAAAGAAAGTGCCCAATTTGCCTCTCTTCCCTTTTGCACTGCTTCAATGAATCAAAATCACTTGGCAAAATGAAGCCTTGGTCAGTTTGGGGGTGTGAGGAATTACACAAGCAGAGCTGCCCACTGATCTATGTTGAAAATGTAGTATGAATAAGAAAAAACATCTGCTTTGTTAAGCCACTGAGATTTTTGGAGTTGTTCATTACCACAGCATAATAGAGTTATCCTAACTGAATTACAATGAGTAAAGATCTGACAAGGTTTTCAAGTTTTATTAGTAGTCTTTGGAAAAAATGTATTCTTTAGCATTTGACACAAAAGAAGTATGTATGAATTGTGCATGTAAGTTACTAAGCATAAAAATGAAGTAAACACCCATGAACTTAACACCCAACTTAAGGACTAGAATATTTCTCTATTGTTGGAGACTTTCTTTAGATTCCTCCTCCATCTCAACATCTAGCCTCCTCTTTGGATATAAGCACTGTCCTGCATTATTTTTTGTTTACCATTGCCTTGATTCTTGAGATATTTATATATCCATACATGTATATGTATGAATGTATGTATGTAGATATCTATCTATCTATCTATCTACTGGTAAAATCAAAACAGGATGCAGGAAAGTATGTAGGTGATATCATTTTTGTAAAGTGCTCATTGTCTTTTTAATCACATCCTTGGTATATCGGAATAGTTATTACTACTATACTACTAATAGTTGACTTACTGAGCACTTACTATTTACCTAATATTGTTTTGATAGCTTTATATATGTTAATTTCTTTCTATGAGGTAGGAACTATGCATACTCCCATTTTAAAAATGAAGCAGCTAAGGCACAAAAATTAAATTCCTTGTTCAAGGCTAGGTATATTATAAATGGCAGAGCTAGAATATAGAGTGAGCATTTGGCTCCCGTATTAGATTCCTATAGTGGCTATAACAAATTACCACAAATTTAGTGTCTTAAAGCAACAGAAATTTATTATCTTACACTTCTGGAGGTCATAAATCCAAAATAGATCTTCCTGGGCTAAAATCAAAATGTGGGCAGGGCTGAATTCTTTTTAGATGTTTTCAAGGAAAGTTCACTTTCTTGCCGTTTCCAGCTTTTACAGGTCATTTACATTCCTTGGCTTGTGGTTCCTTCTTCTATCTTCAAAACCAGCAGCACTGCATTTTAAAATCGCTCTCTAATTCTGACTCTTCTTCGTCACTCTTTTACTTATAAGAACCCTATTGGTTACACTGGGCACACTGAATAATCCAGAATAATCTCCCCATCTCAAGATCCTTAGTTTAAGTATATCAACAAAGCTCCTTTTGCTTTCTGTAAAGTAACATATTCACCTGTTCCACACATTAGAATGTGGACATCTTTCCAGTGGCCACAGCTCCAAAACCCCTAGGATTAGTCACGATTCTAAACTGCCTCTCAGGGTAATGGTAACCTTGGAACAACCCTACTGTAATATGTAGTGCTTAAAATCAACATCAATAGCTATAATAAAAAGTATATTCTAAAACTATGTGTCTACAAAATTAGCCTTATAGAGAAAACTCATCACCTCCAGCTTTGGATCCAACCTGTCAATTCCTCAAGATATTTTATGATAGAGTTTTAGACTTAGGCAGGGGTAGAGTCCCATTCCTGTCACTTTCTGGTTGTTATTATCAATATTTTACAGATGAAGAACTTGACATTTGGGAAGATTGAGTAAACTTGCCTAATTTATCAAAATTAGTAAATGAATGGTGGTTTATTTCCTCTATGGCATGTTATGTCTGAGCACATATAGGTCTGACTAAACAAGTAGAATAAAAATTAAGTGTTGTGAGTTCAAGGAGGGGTAAATCAGGGGGTTTGAATATTTGAGGAAGTCATTATTCAATTGTGGGGACTGAATTGTGTCTGGAAGAATATTAGGATATATAGTTGTAGAGTTTATGTAAATCCCAATATTAACTTTACTAATGTTCACTTATGCTTTACTCTGGGCTGAATGATATTTTCACATACTTATTAAAACAAAAAACTTGGATGGGACTACTAAAAACCCCAGGCATTATTTATAAAACATGTTTGAACAAAGAACACAAGCTTTGGACCTCAGGACACAGAGAACAACACGGTGTTGAGTTCCTGGGTTTTTTTAAAATCCCAAAATGGAGCTGAAGAAGCTGGAAACCCAGAGATTCCAGTGGGCATAGACAAACAAACAGCCCAGATAAAAGCTTGCTCCAAGAAAATGGCAGTCTAGCAAGTATGAAACTTTTACACAAAAATCACTCTACTCCATGAAGAACCTAGGGGCAAGACGGGAATAAAGACGCAGACCTACTAGAGAATGGACTTGAGGATACGGAGAGGGGGAAGGGTAAGCTGGGACAAAGTGAGAGTGGCATGGACATATATACACTACTAAATGTAAAATAGATAGCTAGTGGGAAGCAGCCACATAGCACAGGGAAATTAGCTCCCTGCTTTGTGACCACCTAGAGGGGTGGGATAGGGAGGGTGGGAGGGAGGGAGACGCAAGAGGGAAGAGATATGGGGATATATGTATATGTATAGCTGATTCACTTTGTTATAAAGCAGAAACTAACACACCACTGTAAAGCAATTATACTCCAATAAAGATGTTAAAAAAAAGAAAAATCTCTCTACTCCAACCAAACAGATAAAACTGTAGGCCCTCTCACACCCATACCAGACAAACCAAAGTAGGGAGCTTAGCCTTCCATCTTTGTGAGTCTAATAAGTGCCTCAATACCCCACTAAGGAGCTGGCAGAGAATTTTGAAAAGGGACTCAGTATCTTCATCCCCACTGGGTAGGAACAAGGCACTCCTGGCAGTGTCATTGGAGCCCACATAGTGAATATGGATTTCCACCTGCAAATGTCAGTAGTAAGGCAACCCCTTCTACTCCTCTGAGCTCATGTTAGAGGATCAGAGTCACCTAATGGAGAGTCAGGACTTTCATCACTTCCAGTGGTCTGCAGGAATACACCTCTCCCCTTCTACCATGGTCAATGGAGGCCATGAAGGGAACAGTCAAGAGACATTCCAGCATTTTCAACCAAGAAGATATGAGTGGAGGTCTAGTGAGGAGTCAGAATTCCCACTCCAACTGAGCAGTACTGAGGAGTTCCTCCTTTGGGTGTCACTGTATGCCACAGGTTACATACTGTATGATGCCATTTATATAACATTCTAGAAATGTCAAAATTATAGAAATGAAGAGCTGATTAGTAGTTACCATGGGTTAAGCAGACAATGAGGATGAAAGAGAAATATGTAAGGCTATAAAAGAGCAACAAAAGAGATTCTTGTGGTAATGTGAGTATTCTGTATCTTGATCATATCAATGTCAGCATCGCATTTGATATTATAGGTTTTGAAAATGTTTTCATTGGGGAAAACTGTTTAAAGAGTATGCTAGATTTCTCTGTATTATTTATTCCCACTGTATGTGAATCCATAATTATCTAAAAATAAGGGTTTTTAATTAATTAATTAATCAATTTATTTTTGGCTGTGTTGGGTCTTTCTGGCTGTGCACAGGCTTTCTCTAGTTGCAGTGAGCGGGGGCTACTCTTCGTTGCGGTGCGTGGGCTTCTCATTGCCGTGGCTTCTCTTGTTGCAGAGCACAGGCTTTAGGAGTGCAGGCTTCAGTAGTTGTGGCTTGTGGGCTCTAGAGCTCAGGTTCAATAGTTGTGATGCACGGGCTTAGTTGCTCTGCGCCATGTGAAATCTTTCTGGGCCAGAGCTCAAACCCATGTCCTCTGCATTGGCAGGTGGATTGTGAACCACTGCGTCATCAGGGAAGCCTTAAAATTAAAATTTTCATCCAAAAATTTTTGTTGTGGTATATCTGTTATACTTTGACAGCTATGATACTGAGGTGAAATGCAGTATTTTGGTTAGGAGACCATGATATGGGTTTGGTCCTGAATGGAGTAGACTCAGATGATCCAAATTTTAAGAACATATGCAAGTGTTTATTGCTCTATGGTCTGTCTCATGTCAACCAAAGTTGAAAAGTCTAAAGAATTAGTTTGAAATCCAAACCACAAGTTTAGTTTATGAAATACAATTACCAAAAAGCTTAGAATATTCAAGATCACTCAAAAACCTACACGAAAAACAAAATTATAATACAAACTTTGTGTAGTAAATATATAGTTAGGGCATGATTGGATGCTTGTTAGATGATCTTGGCTACAATAGCCTGAGGCTCATCAGGCATTGGGGATGTCTTCTTCAGGGCTGTCGCAAAAACTGCTTACCACTTTTTCCTCTCTTGTCTTTTCACTTTCAAATACCACATTCTATTGACATATCAATACCAATGTACTGTTGATGTCTTAATGCTATCATGGTTTCCTAAGACTACTGCACAGGAAGGGGAAATAATTTAACTAAGCTTTGTTGAGCATCTAAAATTCTTGGTCTAGAGAACCAAGCTTTATGAGGAATCAAGTCATTTAACACAAAAAAAAAAAACATCCAGTGGTATATTGCCATTTTTACATATGAGTCTTAGACATATATGTAAAATTTTATCAATTAGTTACAATCTATCAATTAATTATCATTTAGGTCTGGCTTTTGCTACTTCCTTATTAGATTCTCAGAGGGTTAACTCATCCCCAAGCTCTGAGCAGTACCTTGCTGTTACCTATCAGGAATTGGCCACATTTTTAGCATCACACAATACAATCTAAGAAACTGAAGTTCAAATAGGTTACATTTAATTGTTCACACTTAAATTCTAATAAGTGATAAAACTAGATTTTGATTTTCTCTGTTTATCACTCTCCTCTGAATCTTTGTGAAATTTGAGTAAGTGGACATAATACAACAGTAAGACATTTCTCCTTTTTATTTCTAGCATTTTTGAAATATAGTTAGAAACAAAATGGGCTAACCTTCTGACACATTAATGTTGATCACTCTCTTGAGTTCCTCTGCAGATATTCTAATTTTTTGCTGTGTCCAGTGTGCTCTAGAAAAGATGAAGTTATGGCAGCTAATTACTTGTTTTGGTGGGGAGGGGAAGAGAAATGAGGCATTATTTGGATGATGTGCTTTTTGTCTTGGCCTAAAACAAATGAGTCATTCTGCAATCCTGTCAAGAAATTTCTCTTTAGTAGCTTGTTTATTTTCTGAAATATATCCAGCCCCAGAGATCCTGGCATTCTATACCAGGTCTATAAAAATACAAAGAATTAGGACAATCATTCTGTTCAATTGAGACCTTCACTGCTATGTTCATGGGGACTTAATTGATACATGTTCAAATTACTTTGGAACTGAGGAAGAGAAAACACCAGCTATTTTGAAATAATGAGAAAATTTCCCAGATTTTATACACTAAACCAGACCCGTGCCATCGCCTTAAGAATTGTAATTCCCTCACAAACAGAACTGGCCCAAATAATTATCAAATGCTTAGAGCAACATAAATATGATTTCTAGGACTTCTAAATTTTCGGTAAGTGGAAGATGTGGTGGGAAGGCAGGGAGAGGAAGAGGAAAACACACTTACCAGTTGTCAACTACAAAAAAAAATTATGTTCAAATTCATCCTTTAGTGAAACAGTGAAGTTGTTCAAGTTTCCGAGACACTTTAACCCAACTTAACAACACTCCTGCCCACATCTAAATGCCAGGTAGATGCCTTTTCTTATCTCATTTTTTAAATAGATTTTACATTCAGAGGATTGTGAACTAAAGTATTAACTATCTTTTAAGGTATGACACAATGAAGGTAAAACCCATTTGAGAAGTATTTGCATATAAACTGGGGCTCTTGGAAGCTTTAAAGACTTAAATAAGACTCAATATGTAATGGTACATATTGAGTTTTATTTGTTTGGATGGAAACTAGGCTTTGCTTAGAGAGGGCTGAGCTTGTCTGCACAGGGAGGTGCTCAGTGACAGGAGATCAGAAGGGGTCTCTGTATTTATGACTGACCTTAGGTAAAGCTGTCATGATGGGGTATGAACTTTCAACCTGGTTTAATACAGAAACACAATTTGTTTTACTTCCTTTTATTTGTTGCTTTAAGGGTAAAAAAACAAGTATTTATTCTCACTCAATATGTTTTGAAAATAAGTCATCTACATACAATGTGGAAAGAAAGGGAATCTGTTTTCCACTTGCTGATTATTTGGGTGCTGTGTTTAATAAGCTTCCGAAGTAAGTTGTGAAAGAAAGAAAGAAGAATTTTATTTGAAAGTTGGAGAAGAGAGGGAATGGAAGGAGAAAAAAGGGCAGGGACTGAGGACGGTAGAGGATTAATTCAGTAGGCTAACCAGATGGGGATGAGAAAACAAGCTGCTGGTGTGAGTCTAGTAGAGAGGAGTCCAATCCTATGTAAGAGAGGTGAGAAGATCTGTTGAAGGGGCATGAGGAGGATGGTTCGATTGTGCAAGAGCCTGTGAGAGAAGTTTCTGCCAGTTGATTGACCAGCTTTTACACAAAAGAGAATTTTGCATGTTCAGTACATATGTTGACACCAGTAGGTACTCTTCTCAATGCAGGTGACAACTTTGTCCATCTGAATCAGCACTGTATCTCTCGTCTACTCCACAGAAATGACGCCTGTCTGGGTCACATAACTCTCCCAGGACTCTGATGACAGTTCATACTATGTATGACCACACCTATTGATCCACAGGAGAAAAGCTCTTCAGGTACAGGGTGGTATATCAGACCAGTGATCTCTCATTCATTTACCAAGTATTTTGGGAGACTTCCCATTTGCCACACCCTCTGATAAATTTTGGTGATACAAAGATAAGTGAAGCAGTGTTCTCACCTGAGGCACTGTTTAATAGGGATAAATGATTATAGTGTACCTGTTCAGTGCCAAAGTAGAAATTAGGGCAAAATTCTCCTGGAGAAATTTGGAATTATGGAGGTTCCCCTGGAACACAGCAGAAGGAGGGATCAGTTGTTCCCGGGAAGAAGCAAAGAGAAACTAAGAGATCACAGCACATTTGAACTGGATCTGGAAGGACAAAACAATGCATTATGCAGAAAGGGGGCAAAAGTGATTGGACAGAATGTGCAGTATTTTCAAATCTTAATGGCATGAACATGCTTAGAGAATTTGAAATAGTATGGCTGACCATAGGGTTTGTGGGAGGAGAGCAGAAGTTGAGGGTGGAAAACTCAACAGGGGGTAGACTAAGAAAGGTCTTTGTTTGAAGTTCACCCTGTGGGCAAAAAGGAGCTCTCAAATCATTTTTGGGGGAAAATGTCACAACAAGGGCTGTTTCTTAACAGGATGAGCCTGGTAGTCATGTTGTTGGAAGACTTGGTGGACAAATTATATTCAAGAGGCATGTCATGGGAATGGAGAGGAAGAGCTAAAGGGCATGTGGAACATGGATGGGGGTGCCAGGAAAAGGACCTGTAGGTTTGTGGATGGAAAATTAAAAACAGGATAAGGTTTAGAGAAAGATCAAGACTGAGCCGTTTTGGTAGGCAGAGTCAAGATGGCATACTCGGAGGATGCAGAATTCTCATCTCCCCACAACTAGAGCACCTACGAGGCACCAGTGGAGGACCACGGACACCTAAGGGGATGGGAGGAACCCCCAGGGACCGGGTAGGACGTGGGGCATGGGGAGAGTAAAGGCAGAGGAGAAGTGGAGGCGAGACAGGACTGGTGTCCCTGAGGGGTGGATGGGGGAGGGGAGGGCATCCCATGCCTGAAGGGGGAAATTGGGGAAACATTGGGAGGGCAGAGTATCAAAAGGGAGCGTGGCCAGGTTTCCCCTGCTCACTTGGGCCCCCAGGAACCTGCTGAGATCCCAGGTCTGATCCTCTGTCCACCTAGGTCCCCTCCAGCCACGTAGGTCCTGAACGAGTGGGAGAGAGGGAAGGGGGAGCAAAAGTAAAGGCTGGACCTCTGAGACCTGAGGTCCCTGAGGAGTAGGTGGGTGAGGAGAGGAGTTCCTACACCCAGTGGGACCAATCCACAGTTAGGGGTGCAGCAGCGACAGGGGAGACCCTGGGGGAGACAGTGGTGGGGGGCCAAAGGAATGGAAGGGAACTCGGCCAGTGCTTTCCCTGTCCACTTAGGCACCAGGAAGCCTGTTGGGCTCCCAAGCCTAAGCCTCTGCTCTTGAAGCCTCCCTCCTGCCGTGCAGAGCCCAAGCCCTGCCCCTAAAACCCCACCCAGGGCCCTACATCTACACTGGGAGACACCCTCCAACAAGCTGGGCCTAAACTCCAACCACACACCCTCACTCAGGGTCCTACCTCCAAACTCTGGAACTCCACACTCCAGAGGCCCTCCTTTCCACATGCTGCCTCTCCCCTTCTGCACAGGTCCTAAGCAGAGGCCCTGCCCCATGCTTGAACGTCGCCCGCCTAGGCCCCACCCCCAGGGCCTTTTCCAGCTACGTGGGTCTTGAGCCTAGGCCCCGCTCCAAGCTCAAATGTCACCACACCACCCACCTAGGTACTGCCCTACCCTAAACCTCACCTCTGCCGAAGTACCACTCCTGCCTAAACTCCGCCCACATAGCCAAAGCTTTGTATTTTTTTTCTTTTTTCCTCTTTTAGACTGGGGTTCTGTTTTACCTTGTTGATTCATTGTTGTTGATACTTTTATATTTTTCCTAATAAATCTTTTAATTTTCTAATTTTATTATATTCTATATACTTTGTTATTGTTCTCTACTTTTGGCTTGTTCCCCCCTACATTTTTTTTTTCTTTTTTCTGTTGTGGTTTTATTTTATCTTGTTGCAGTTGTTTCAATTATAGTTTTATTTTTCCTAATATATTTTTATCTATCTAGTTTTGTTTTTTATTCTTTGATATTGTACTGCTCTTTTTTTTTTTTTTTTTTTTTCACCGTGTCATGAAGCTTGCGGGATCTTGGTTCCCAGGCTGGAGGTTGGGCCCAAGTTCCTGTGGTGGAAACTCCCAGTCCAAACCACTGGACTAACACAGAGCCTCAGATCCCAGGGAATATTAATCAGAATGAGGCTTTCCAGAGGTCCTCATCTCAGCACAAAGACCCAACTCTATCCAACTGCCTGCAAACTCCAGTGCTGGAAGTCTCAGGCCAAACAACCAGTAAGACAGGAATAGAGCACCACCCATCAAAAATAAATAAATAAATAAATGATAAAAAAAATATGTTACAGATGAAGGAGCAAGGTAAAAACCTACAAGATCAAATGAAGATGAAATAGGCAACTGACCTGAAAAAGAATTCAGAGTAATGATAGGAAAGATGATCCAAAATCTCAGAAACAGAATGGAGAAAATACAAAAACATTTAACAAGAACCTAGATGAACTAAAGAGCAAACAAACAGTGACGAACAACACAATAAATGAAATTAAAAGTACTCTAGAAGGAATCAATAGCAGAATAATGGAGGCAGAAGAACGGTTATGTGACCTGGAAGATAAAATGATAGAAATAACTGCCAGGGAGCAGAATAAAGAAAAAATAATGAAAATAATTGAGGACAGTCTCAGAGACCTCTGGGACAACATTAAATGCACCAACATTCGAATAATAGCGGTCCCAGAAGAAGAAGAGAAAAAGAAAGTGTCTGAGAAAATATTTGAAGAGATTATAATCAAAAACTTCCCTAACATGGGAAAGAAAATAGTCGATCAAGTCCAGGAAGTGCAGAGTACCATACAGGATAAACCCAAAGAGAAACACGCCAAGACACATATTAATCAAACTATGAAAAATTAAATACAAAGGAAAAATATTAAAAGCAGCATGGGAAAAGAAACAAATAACATACAAGGGAATCTCCATAAGGTTAACAGCTGATCTTACAGCAGAAACTCTGCAAGCCAGAAAAGAGTGGCAGGATATATTTAAAGTGATGAAAGGGAAAAACCTACAACCAAAATTACTCTACCCAACAAGCATCTCATTCAGATTTGACAGAGAAATTAAAACCTTTACAGGCAAGCTAAAGTTAAGAGAATTCAGCACCACGAAACCAGCTTTACAACAAACATTAAAGGAACTTCTCTAGGAAGGAAACACAAGGGATAGGAAAGACCTACAAAAACAAAACCAAAACAATTAAGAAAATGATAATAGGAACATACATATCAATAACTACCTTAAATGTAAATGGATTAAATGCTCCAACCAAAAGACATAGACTGAGTGAATGGGTCCAAAAACAAGACCCCTATATATGACGTCTACAAGAGACCCATTTCAGACCTAGGGAAACATACAGACTGAATGTGAGGGGATGGAAAAAGGTAGTCCATGAAAATGGAAATCAAAAGAAAGCTGGAGTAGCAATTCTCATATCAGACAAAATACACTTTAAAATAAAGACTATTACAAGAGACAAAGAAAGACACTACATAATGATGAAGGGATCAATCCAAGAAGAAGATATGACAATTGTAATTATTTATGCACCCAACATAGGAGCACCTCAATACATAAGGCAAATGCTAAAAACCATAGAAAGGGAAATCAACAGTAACACATTCATAGTAGGGGACTTTAACACCCCACTTTCATCAATGGACAGATCGTACAAAATGAAAATCAATAAGGAAACACAAGCTTTTAATGATACATTAAACAAGATGGACTTAATTGATATTTATAGGACATTCTATACAAAAACAACAGGATACACTTTCTTCTCAAGTGCTCATAGAACATTTTCCAGGATAGATCATACCTTGGGTCACAAATCAAGCCTTGGTAAATTTAAGAAAATTGAAATCATATCAAGTACCTTTTCCAACCACAACACTATAAGACTATATATGAATTACAGGAAAAAATCTGTAAAAATACAAACACATAGAGACTAAATAATACACTACTAAATAACCAAGAGATCACTGAAGAAATGAAAGAGGAAATCAAAAAATACTTAGGAACAAATGACAGTGAAAATACGATGACCCAAAAACCTATGAGAT
The DNA here is from genome assembly GCF_039906515.1 of Pseudorca crassidens. Classification (NCBI taxonomy): domain Eukaryota; kingdom Metazoa; phylum Chordata; class Mammalia; order Artiodactyla; family Delphinidae; genus Pseudorca; species Pseudorca crassidens. Next base: position 19,457,730 of record NC_090309.1, on the reverse strand, counting down.
GCAGCAAAAGCAGTTCTAAGAGGGAAGTATACAGCAATACAATCCTACCTCAAGAAACATCTGAAATAAGCAATCTAACCTTACACCTAAAGCAATTAGAGAAAGAAGAACAAAAAAGGCCGAAAATTAGCAGAAGGAAAGAAATCATAAAATCAGATCAGAAATAAATGAAAAATAAATAAATGAAACAGTAGCAAAGATCAATAAAACTAAAAGCTGGTTCTTTGAGAAGATAAACAAAATTGATAAAACATTTGCCAGACTCATCAAAAAAAAAAGGGAGAAGACTCAAATCAATAGAGTTAGAAATGAAAAAGGAGAAGTAACAACTGACACTGCAGAAATACAAAGGATCATGAGAAATTACTACAAGCAACTATATGCCAATAAAATCGACAACCAGGAAGTAATGGACAAATTCTTAGAAAAGTACAACCTTCTGAAACTGAACGAGGAAGAAATAGAAAATATAAACAGACTAATCACAAGCACTGAAATTGAGACTGTGATTAAAAATCCTCCAACAAACAAAAACCCAGGACCAGATGGCTTTACAGGCAAATTCTATCAAACATTTTGAGAAGAGCTAACACCTGTCCTTTTAAACTCTTCCAAAATATAGCAGAGGGAGTAACACTCCCAAACTCTTTCTACGAGGCCACCATCACCCTGATAGCAAAACCAGACAAATATGTCACAAAATAAGAAAACTACAGGCCAATATCTCTGACGAACATAGATGCAAAAATCCTCAATAGAATACTAGCACACAGAATCCAACAGCACATTAAAAGGATCATACACCATGACCAAGTGGGGTTTATCCCAGGAATGCAATGATTCTTCAATATACGCAAATCAATCAATGTGATACACCATATTAACAAATTGAAGGATAAAAACCATATGATCATCTCAATAGATGCAGAAAAGATTTTTCACAAAATTCAACACCATTTATGATAAAAAACCTCTAGAAAGTAGGCATAGAGCGAGTCTACCTAAACATAATAAAGGCCATATATGAGAAACCCACAGTCAGCATCGTTCCAAATGGTGAAAAACTGAAACCATTTCCACTAAGATCAGAAAGAAGACAAGATTGCCCACTCTCACCACTATTATTCAACATAATTTTGGAAGTTTTAGCCACAGCAATCTGAGAAGAAAAATAAATAAAAGGAATCCAAATAAGATTCCAAATAATCTTCGTTTCCAAATAAGAAACGAAGAAGTCACTGTTTGCAGATGACATGATACTATACATAGGGAATCCTAAAGATGCTGCCAGGAAACTACTAGAGCTAATCAATGAATTTGGTAAAGTAGCAGGATACAAAATTAATGCATAGAAATCTCTTGCAATCCTATACACTGATGATGAAAAATCTGGAAGAGAAATTAAGGAAACATTCCCATTTACCGTCACAACAAAAAGAATAAAATACTTAGGAATAAACCTACTTAACGAGACAAAAGACCCGTATGCAGAAAATGATAAGACACTGATGAAAGAAATTAAAGATGATATAAACAGATGTCACAAACATGTTTTGAATTCAGAGGCCAGAGAATGATTCTAGCAGGATCAGCCCTAATTGCTCTAATAATAGTATTAAGAGTATCTAGTTGATAATATCACCATACAACCTTGGTTTAGAATCAGTATGAAACCATGAAATAGCAGTGAAGAAAACTGCCATGTAATAAACCCAAGAAGAAACAGGGGTAGAGTTCTTCCTAGCCAGAAGATGAGTCACACAAGAAAGAAGAAGAAGAAAAAAGGAATCGATGGACACGGCAGTCGACAATAATTACATCTCTAGTTTGACTACTACGGAATTTTCACACTGCTTTTTAATATCCCCATTGTGGTAGACTATTGCAGTGGACAGTATATTATATTTTGTTTTCCCCAAATTTAGTTTTCTGATTCAGGTACTGGCCTTCCTAAAAGAATTTATTATATTAGGAGAGAAGCAATCAAGGTTTTATAACACAGTGTCTCAAGGCACCTAGAATGTTTTTCACCTAATGAACAGTGCAAGTAATAAGCTCTGTGAGTTCAAGCAGTGGGAGAGAGATCACTGAATAGATGGATATTTACAAATGACTTATCTATATATGCAAATCCACTGGACAATCCATTGAGTCTGAGAAGGAGGCAATATCCTAATTTTGTATATAAAATTCATTAAGGTTTTATGATCTCTCTTGGTTTCTTCAACAGCTTGCTAAAGGACTCTGAAAACTGCCAATAGCCTTTTTTGTTAAATCACCCCAACCCCATCAGTTACGCAAAAGTGCTAGATGTTGAGCACAATGTGAGGTGAAATAGTCGGCCTTTAAAGTCCATTTTTTTTTATTTTGTTGATATTTCTAAAATATTTCAAATAACTAATACACAAAGAAATAACCATAGGTTTGAGCTAGAAAGATGTTAAAGAACGGTTGCAAAATAAATGGCTTTTCCCAATATAAGTAAATTTATTCCTATTTCCCCCCTCCCAAAGGAAAAAGCAGAAAAATTTTCAGAATATTGTAAAATTATAGCATATTTATTAGCATTACCCTTCAATATTTGATGACACATCTGAAGCGCAATTATTTATTGGCGATAAGACAGAAATTGTGGGAGAGAAAGAGAGGCAGACTAAGTGTCAATGAATAGTATGAATTACTCCACAGGCTTGAGGGTATCAGCTCACTCACATTTCTAATTTTTTCAAATAAATTTTGCAGTCTCCCACCTGTTTAATATCAGGAATTTCAGTATCTCCTTCATTTTCTATTTAATTATCAGATAATTCTAGGAAATTTTTCAGTCTAAAGGAGATTTAGCATGATTGAGTCCAGTTGCTGGTTTCTCGCTGTTATAGTATGTAACAGTTGATGACTGTTGCTTTAGTCTGATGGATGATGCCAGCCCTCTGCTCTTATGGTGTTTCTACTCCTTCAGATTTCTGTGGCAGAAAGGCAGTTTTTATTTTTTTAATTTTTATTTATTTATTTTATAAATTTATTTATTTATATATTTATATTTTTGGCTGTGTTGGGTCTTCCCTGCTGCACGTGGGCTTTATTTAGTTGCAACGAGCAGGGGCTACTCTTCATTGCAGTGCACGGGCTTCTCATTGTGGTGGCTTCTTTTGTTGCAGAGCACGGGCTCTAGGCACTCAGACTTCAGTAGTTGTGGCCCACGGGCTGTAGAGTGCAGACTCAGTAGTTGTGGCACGTGCTTAGTTGCTCCGCGGCATGTGGGATCTTCCTGGACCAGGGCTCAAACCCGTGTCCCCTGCATTGGCAGGTGGATTCTTTACAACTGCACCACCAGGAAAGTCCCAGAAAGGCAGTTTTTAAATGAGAAGGACCCTCTAGTGTAAAGATCATCTTTCTTTGGGTTCCCAGGATGACAGCTCTTGATAATCAGCTATTTAAGTTCATATATCCAGTCTCAGCCTCAAAGTACTGGATCAGGACTCATGCTTGTGTCTACTTTCACACCTGGGAAACTATCTTCTGCTTTTCCGTCTGATGACTATCTCTCCCAGAAGGATGGTACATTTTCTTTAAATCTTCACAAATCAAAGGGTATGTACAGTCCTCTCCATGAACAATTGGACAGTTTAGAGTTTACTCAAACAAAACCTACCAGTTAAGGGTGGCACCTCTCAATATTTCCAAGTAATATTATATCTTAGGTTATGATTGGAAAAATATGGCATTTCTCTAGCATAGGAGGAGGGAAAAGAATGAAAAAAACTAAAACAAACAATTTTTTTCTCTATCGGCCCATTCTCTGGCCTGCTAATACAATATTTTGTAATTCTTATGACTATACTAATTGCTTTAAAAATATTGTCTTATTGAAAATTTGCCATTTTGTAAGGGAACACTATCTAAAATCAGAGAAGTGAGTACTTACTCAAGATGACACATTTACTAACATAAATGAGTCAGGATTTCAACTTACATGTCTGCGGTCATAGCTATGCTCCTCCTAGCACGTTACTGAATGTGCCCAGGATACAGGCGTGGGGCATAAAAGAAGTCCATCACACAGTCTTTAAATAGTTTGCATTAATTTGAAGGGGTCAAGGAAAATGCCAGACTTACACATATAAAAGTGTTGGAAAATAATAAAAGATAGCACATAGAAGAGTGATAAATTAAATTTAACCATGTATGGTATTGGGAGGACTTCTCAAAGGAGTTTAATTCATTTCAATAATGTTTACTAATGTTAATACAGTGTGACTGACTGACAGATTTCTGCTTGCAAATCACTTTACCTAGCTTGTGCCTATTGACTTAATGCCAACTCTAAATCTCCTTTAGTGTATCTTACCTTGTAGAGGTTAGAAAGCTAAAAATTTTCAGCATGGATTTTGTGTGTGGCCTAAATTCCACTAAGAAAATGTACTATATAAGACTTGGAAAGGGGAAGTCAGCAATATGAAGGGGCAGCCACAAGCATGGAGACTGACTCTTTGGAGGCAATTAGGTGGCATGGGTGTCATCATAGAACAAAAGTGACTATGGGTTTTTGTTGAGTCCTGTTTTGCTAAAAGCCTTTTTTTCCTGTCCCTATCATCTAACATCTGGACTACTAGGAAATCTGTAAGATAATTGTAATAAACCCCTTTCTGCTTAATAGAGCTTCAGGAGATTATGGCATTTGCTGCTAAGAACCTTGAAAGTTACAATAACCAATAGCAGAATGGCTTCGGATAAGGCAGTGGGAGCTGGGATTGTTTATCTCACCTGGTTGGGTTGAAGGTAGGGGTGGTCTAGTTGGCAGTAGAGATTGGAACGCTGGTAGTCTGTAACACTTAACGGCAAAAGAGTTATTAAATTATGGTCTTTTGTTCCTGGGAAAGATATAACATATCTATAGAAGGCAGAGGATATGATTTTAGATGGAATTGTTGAAGGGTGTGAAGAGTTAATGACAGTGGGATGGGCCATCGCTTCCAACTGAACTGGAAAGCATAAGGCAAGACAATGATAGAGGCAAGTTATCAAATCCTGGTCAAAGAACCAAGAAGTTTCTACAACTACCCTCAAAAATATCTTATATTTCTTTTAGGTATTGGGTATATACAATTAAGAGTCAAATCCAGAGACTGGTGGTGAAGCTGATGAAAAAGCACAGGCAGAATTCAGATCTTTGCCAGGTTTTGAGTAAAAATATAGGTATTGACAGGAAAAAAAGTTAAACCTAAAAAATTCTAATGTGGGAATTTGAGATAACTTAGTTGACTTTGAATATTCTGAACCCCCAAATTTTACAGAATGTTACCAGAGAGCACTAGCAGCCATGTTTTCCCCCTGGGCTGATGAGGCTCTTCCCACTTCATTTGAAAACAGTGTAATCAGCTATTTTGCAAGGGAATAGCAATTTTGCTCTGTGTTCCATCCTGCCATCTATATAACTACAGATATACCTCAGTTTGACCCAAAGGAAACAGATAGTCAAGCCCAAAAGAATAAAAGTTTTCTTATTTAGACTGACAAATGCTTGGAATTTGTTTATTAAAAACTAGACCTAAGAGTGGTTTATGTTAAATGAAGTTGAAATGTCTCAAATTCCTTAGTTTTATAGAAGGAAAAATATAAAAGCTAATAGAGGTTTAAAAGATGGAATGAGCTTATCAGTTATGTTATGAGTTACTCAGTTATGTTTAAATATATCCATAAAGACAGTAATAAAAACATCCATTTATTATGACTATGAGAAATGTCATGTTACGAATGCATCAGTGTGTTTGTAAAGCTCTGTAGCAAAGAGACTCCGCAATAAGGCAAGAGAATAGGTGGAAGGTGTTGCTGTTGAACTAGGCTCTCTGACGGCAATGGGACTGATTGTGTCCTGGAATGGAAGCAGCCAGGAAACAAGTTAGGAGTAGTTAATTACTCCATAAGCAGTGACGCTGGAGTGATCATCAAAATGGTTTGGCAAACAAGTAGCTTTGGCAGTGGCTACTGATCACAATGTCCCTAGGACTGAATCAGTTGGACAATACATTAAAGTTCTACTTGAACATTATCATGATGAAAAATCTGCTTCTCAGAAATGGTAGACAGACTTCAGTCACCACAACTGCAATGCAATTGGCTCTTCACCCTATTCTTGGGTATTCAGAAGCCCTAGAAAGAAGGGCTGCCTGGATATCTGAAAAAACTGAGACTGCAAATAATATTATATATATTTTATATAAATCTCTTCCTAGCCATTCACAAAGCAGACAGTGGATTTCCAGCCTTGTGGTTTTCCTTTTGTGTAGACAGTCCATACCATATGTAAGGCAATTCCTTGTAACAGATTTCTCACTCTTTATATACATCAGTGTGTTTGTGTGTGTGTATGTGTATCTCTCCCTTTATATACATAAATGTAATATAAAAACAGTAAATACAAATATATAATCCAGTCTCTATTCTCTGCTACTCTGTCTCTCTCTATATGCATGTACATATGTACACATGTATGTGTGTATATGTATGTATATATATATATATACACATACGTATGCATGCATGGATATACATATATCTCTTACTTGTTCTCTCTTATTGAACTCCAGCTGATACAGTGGGTCAAGTCACCATATAGGCTACCTGAGTTGCTATCATGAACGTGTAGGCCACAAAATTTGAATGTGCTTAGGAGGACATCACTATCAATAGGAAATGAAATATACAGGATTGGGTCCTAGTGTGTCTAAAGGCTGAAAAAAGTTGCTTTATCAGATGACTAACACTCCCAACATGTCCACTTCTGTGACCGTACTGTCACTTCTAGCCAAACTATGATGCAAAAAGAGTTCTCATATTATCAATTAACTGAGGAAAAAAATTAAGCTTTATTTACAGTAGATTCAATCTAATGTGTTGGCATCAGCCAAACATGGATTGTTTCACTCTTGTAGTCCCATTCAAGGATACCCCTGTAAAAAAGTAGAGATGGTAATCCTCCTATTGGGACTAACATAAGTGCTAAATATGATAACCACCTTTATTTAAAGAAGAGGTCATTGTGATATGGATACATATCACTTCCATGGATAGTAGGGGTAGATAATGTTTTGCAAAGATGGTCAGAGACTTGAAATTAAAGAAAATGTTGTAATATCATTGACAAGGGAGTTTTGGTAAGAGATTCATAGATACATTGCTTAAAATTGTCCAGAATGTAACGATATTTGTGCCTTAAGGGGATGCTTCCCATGATTATCACGGCTTTCAGTAATCATGTGAACAAGATAATTGTCTCTGTTGGTATTATTCAGCCACTATACTCTGCACTCCACATTTGCTCAATGGAGTCATGAATAAAAATGGCTCTGTTAGGGCTTCCCTGGTGGCGAAGTTGTTGAGAGTCCACCTGCTGATGCAGGGGACGCGGGTTCGTGCCCCAGTCCAGAAAGATCCCACATGCCACGGAGCGGCTGGGCCCGCAAGCCATGGCCTCTGAGCCTGCACGTCCGGAGCCTGTGTTCCACCTCAAAACATGGATTCTCACTAGGCTAATCAGGTAAGTGCCACTGCTGAGTACTTCATCTGCCAGCAGCAAAAATTAATGTTACATCACAATAAAGTCTCATATCTCAAGGCACTTAATGGGCAACTCGTGGCAGGTCAATGAAACCTCTTTTTTCATGGAAGAGAAAGTATTTTCACTAGAATAAATAGTAAACTTTGCACTATGCAAGAATATGGATTTATCTTCCCTGTATGCTTTATGTAACGACTCTCCATGTAGATGTACTAGGTTCCCTGTTCGCTGTCATGGAATTCCCCATAACATTGTTTCTAACCAGCAAACCATTTTACAAATTACCAGGGATATTTGCTTCTGCTCTTACTAGGATCCAGAGAAGACAGAGCTGGAAATATATGAGTTCAAGAAGAGTTGCAAGAGATCATGTGGTGTTGTGAAGAGAACTTGACTCTCTGAGCCCAAGAATGAGAGTCTGTGTCTGATTTTTACAACTTTCTTAGTCTTTGACCCCTGGCAAATTACATAACCTCTATGGGTTTGAGTTTATCTCTGTATAAGGTATGTAAATAATGAGTAATTCATGGGATTGTTGTGAGAGTTAAACAAAATACAAGTGTTAATAGGTTTAGCACATGGAGATAATTTTTAATAATTTAAAACAGGGCAAGTTTTAAGTTTCAAACTCAACATTCTAGAAACAGCAGAGATGAATTTTTCTATATGGGTCTCATTATTGCTTTTATTATTGACATATATTAATCAAACAATATGTTCAAGGCATTGTGATTTTATTCAGAAACAGAAAAACAAACACTCTTTGCAAATTTGGTCTGGTATATATATTTATTTTATTTATTCCCCCTCTTTTCTTCTACATAATGTTTATTTGTATATCTTAAATATTTCACCATGTTATGAATATGAATTAAATTACATCAGTAGTAGTTATTTAAATTGCATTGTCTTTTTGTCCCAACCCCATAATGCAAGGACTCAGTGCCTCTTGAGGTGTTAAACTCTTCAAATACAAAAGGTATGGACCCTTCTATATTTAGGTTTTTTTTGAGAAATCTACCATGTGACCCAGCAATTCCACTCCTGGGCATATATCCAGAAAAAACAAAAACACTAACTTGAAAAGATACATGAACCCCAATGTTCAGAGTAGCATTATTTACAATAGCCAAGACATGGAAGCAACCTAAAGTCCAACAACAGATGAATGGATAAAAAAGATACGGTATATACATGCAATGGAATACTACTCAGCCATAAAAATATGAAATTTTGCCACTTGCAGCAACATGAATAGACTTGGAGGGCATTATGCTAAGTGAAATAAGTCAGACAGAGAAAGACCAGTAATGTATGATATCACTTATGCATGGAATCTAAAAAATACAACAAACTAGTGAATAAAACAAAAAAGAATGAGACAGATATAGAGAACAAACTAATGGTTACCAGTGGAGAGAGGGAAGGGAGGAGGGGCAATATAGGGATACAGGAGTTAAAAAAAGGTTATTATGGGATTATATGAAATCATGTGTGTGAAACTTTTGAAAATTGTAAAGCAACAGAGAATTTAAAGACTCCTTCATTCAATTAAAATAAAACTTAAAAAAGTATGGACACTTCAAATACTTTTTTTGTGAGTTCAAATATATGTTTGAAATTTTGAGAGTGAAAAAATAATGTATTTTATTCTCTTGCTTTGTTCTGTGTTCTTTCTTAGTGGAGACATTTAGTTGGAAAACTGGCAAAATAAATAGGGAAAGGTGGAGGAGTAAGAAAAAATGGGGAGAAAATGCAAAAACACATACACTCACATGATCTCTATTATGCCTACTATATGTAGCTAGAGAGATGTCAAGACATGGATACATAAATAGAAAAATATATTTTCATATACAGCAAGTATTTGTAGTGAGGTATTTAGAAATAGACTTTTCAAAAGGACTAAATTTAAATGTTTCTAGTAGTTTCTATGGATAAAGAAAGCAAATTACTTTGAAATATGTCATTTTGTTTTGAAATAGCCACCAGAATAACTGTCTAGTCATTCAGTATAGAAGAAATATTTTGTTCATTGTTCAGAGTGAAGTGAAGCCAAGTATGAAGCTTTCAACTGGAATGTTAACTATTATTTTTTAAAGGACTTCTCAGTGGTGTAAGTTGAACCTCTATGTATGGAGGTTTTTGATGTCCTTTGTTGGTGTTGGAGAGCAGGGCTTTTATCTATCCTGTGGAGGCTAATTGACAGCAAAGCAGAAGCATCAAATATGAAGTATAGGGCGTTTGTACTCTGTTACTAACTGTGGAGAAACCTTGCATTTAACCCAGGTAGAGAGAGAACACTGTCATGAGAAGATGAACAACATGAGAAGACTCAGAGAAAAGATCAGTTTAGGACAGAGTCAACTGATGAAGGTGAGGAGAAGCTGTTTGAACACAGGGAGCATGCAAACATCCTTTTGATGAGCTTCATAAACAACAGGGAAACATTCTGATAGAAAGGCTCAGGTCTACCAGTCTCATCAGTTTGCCCAAGACTTTCTCGATTTTAGCACTGAAAATTCTGAATCCCAGAAAAACCCTCAGTCTTTGAAAGAGAGGGATGGTTGGTCTCCCTATCTTCTGCAGATATTCTGATATACTTGCTCTAGGCTGGGGACCCTGGATGGCTCTTATGTGCAGCCACAGCTGAGGATCACTTATGTACTGATGGATAGAGCTAGATGAGTGGTCTTGGGGCTGGATTGTGGAGGCCCTTGAATTTTAGGCAAAGGAGTATGTATGTTGTTCTGTGAGCACTCAGTGCTATTTTAGAACATTATATTATTATGTGTTCAACACAGACGTGATGGATTGGAGGGAAGTTGGAAGAAAAGGTGGCTACCAAACAGTCAGGCAGATAAGTGGGCCTAGATTTGGGTGGTGGTGGGAATATGAACATCTTTGAAAGGGAAGAGTTAGATTAAAGAACTTACACAAAGAGGAGGAAACATAACATAGATTATTTTTCCCCTTTTTATTCTGCCCCCCCAAAAAAGAAAAAACAGGAGACCCGGGGCAGGTAAGCATCATCATATGTCCTCTAACTTCAGGTTATGTGATAGCAGTCCAGTTTAGAGACATAGTGTAAGGCATCAATGATCCTTTATGGCATGACCTTATATTGTGATGCCAGAAAAGTGTACAAGCCAGCACTATCCTACCATGACCTTCCTTTGCCAACAGTCCCTTGGAAAGCAAAGATTTTTCTTTGCATGTGTTCATTGTGGTGGTGGATAGCTGAGAATATTTGACAAAACATCACCTGGCAGTGTAGAGTATAAGGGAGCAACAGCACATTTGGGATGTATTTCTGGGCCAGAAAATATACTCAAATATTCAGAAACACACAGCACACATAGTATTCTCCACTCACACACAATTACACACACACACATGCACACACATACACATGCACACGCTCTTACATATCATCCACACACACATGTAAAATCTCATGCACATGCCTCCATGTCGTTTTAAAAACCAAGCTAGCTGTGAGCAAGAAGATTTGAAAGGAAAATAGAAAGATGAAAGAAAAAGTCACCTTTGCTTTGCTGAATGAATAAGAAACCCTTTGAAAAGGGTATTGATTTATCATCAGGTAAATAATTTCATCTCCTGTGAAATCCTGTAGACCCTACAGCAGTTACTGGGGAAACTTTTATCTAATGGTCCCTTGGAGGTAGCAGGTAGCAAAATATCAACTCCTGTGATGAAAAGGGGACACCTAACCCTTTAATAGCTGATTACATTGTGCAGCAACTGACTCTCCAGTTTCCTTGGCTAAAGAGAAAATTATCTGTTTAAGTCTTGGGCAGAGACTGTCCTGCCTTTAAGGAATGGACAAAAGGTTGGGAACAGGGAAGAGAAAAAATATTTAGTTAAATGGACCCTGCAAGTAAATCAATGATTCTGGTTTGAGTGAGAAGATAGGAATAGAAAGAGTTTATAAATAGATATAAATGATATAAATATGAATGCAGCTATATATATATATATATATGTATATATGTATATAAAGACATATGGTTATATCATTATATATGAATATGGCTATAAACAGATAAATAAATTTATCTAGAAAACAGTAGAGAAAGAAAACCTCAGGTGGAGGGCGGGGGAGGTTTATCTGTATTCTGAGTATAGGGCATGCATTTTATTTGGGGACTTTTAAGAGTAAATAGTCTTAGGTGAATTTTAAAACAATGAAAATGAAAGTGTCTTTAGATATGTTTTTAAATTTAATTTTTATTTTATATTGAAGTATAGTTGATTTAAAATGTTGTGTTAGTTTCAGGTGTACAGAAGTGATTCAGTTATATATATATATATCTCCATTCTTTCTCAGATTCTTTTACCATATAGGTTATTGCAGAGTATTGAGTAGAGTTTCCTGTGCTATAAGGTAGTTCCTTGTTAATTATCAATTTTATATACAGTAGTTTGTATATGTTAATCCTAAACTCCTAATGTATCCCTCCCCCACCACGTTTCCCATTTGGTAACCATAAGTTTGTTTTTGAAGTCTGTGGGTATTTTTCTGTTTTGTAAATAAGTTCATTTGTATCCTTTTTTTTTTTTAGATTCCACATGTCAGTGATATCATATGATATTTCTCTTTGTCTGATTTCCTTCACTTAGTACGTTAATCTCTAGAGTATAAAGCCACCCAAAAAGCCATCCTTAGAGAAAGTTCAAAGACTTAAGGACATACTTTTGGTCCATGAGGGTCCCCCACTTCTTATCATCTGTCATTCCTTCCACGGGTTTCTCTGGCAGAGTGGAGTGAGTGACATGAGGTGGGAGCATTTCTAGAATGTCTGGGATGTCTTCCTTCCTTACTGCTGCTATTGGTGTTAATTGCTATCTGAATTCTTCTGATCAGAGAGAGCTGTGGGTGGACACCTGGTGTGAATTTCCAAGACTTTCCTATTCCTGGAATTTGCCTTGGGGCCCGCAGTTTGAAGGGAGGTATATAAATATGGTACAGTTGTTAAGAAGCTACTTCTCTTAAGCATCTGATGACTATTCCTACAGGATGAATTTTTACCAAAAAATTTAGACCTATACCTGGCCAAGAATCTACATCTACTTTTGTTTTTACAGAGCTCCTGTGTATCAGTCAGCAAGCTGGTTCCAGGTGTTGTATATGATGTTGTAGGTTCTGTGTGTGTGGTTTCTTTTATGACTCATTTCCTACCTCTTCGTTGAATGCCTTCCTCAGGATTATTTATGTCCTCTCCCTTATTTTTCTGCTTCTACTTATTTACAGCTATTGCAATAAAATTCTATTATTTTAGTGAATACATCTACAGTTTTAATATGTATATGTCATTTTAAGGATACTAAATTTAGTCAATATCACTTCTTCATCCTGAACTCAGAAATTTGGATTTTATTTTAATCATCTCCATCCTGTCTTACATGTTATTGTCTAGTCAAAAGTGTTTTGGATTTACCCATACGTTTTATAATTTTGTTGCTTACCTTTGCTTCTAGTCTTTTAATTCCTCCTTCAGTGTTTCATTTCCTTCTCAATATACATTTTTATGAGTTACTTTAGTGAGGATGATTAGGTGAAAACTTAGTTTTCCCCGGGTAAATTTATATTGAGTTATTTTCTCTCAATATTTTGAAATAGAATTTTATTGTCTTATGGCTTCTGTGGTTGTTGTTGAACTACCATTAGTATACTTGTAACTCCATTCCAGAAAAATTCTCCAAGATTCCCACCCCTGAAGTATACACATTGTATAATCCCCTCCTCTTGGGTTTTATAGGTTCTGTGACTAAGATGGGGTAACACTCTGAAGATTAGATTACATTACATGGCAAAGTTGAAGGGATTTTGCAAACATGATTAAGGTGACAAGTGTGTTGATTTTAAGGTAAATAAAAGTGAGATTAATCCTGTGTGAGACTGACTTAATGAGGTGAAAGTCCACAAAAGATATACTGGGACCTTCCTGAAGAGAAAGATGCTCTTCCATTGGCCTTAAAGAAGCAAAAAATTCATTTGTGAACTGTGTATGGTGAGGGCAATCCTCTTGGAGCTGAGGGCCTCAGTGTTACAACCGTGTACAACTGAATTCTACACACAATATGAATGAGCGTGAAAGAGAACCCCAAGATACAGGTGAGAAAACTGCCTAGCTGACAACTTAATTGCATCTTTCTGAGACCTAACCAAAGGATATAGTTAGGCTTTGCCCAGACCCCCTAACCATAGAAACCTTGAGACAATGTGTGTTGTATTAAGCCACTACGTTTGTGGTTATGTTACATGTCAATTTAAAAACATGAATACATCACGTTTTCTGTCTTTCACCTTTGAAAAATCTTCTTTTTTTAAATAATGTTCTGCAGTTTCATTACAACATGCCTAAATGTGGATCTAGTTGTATTTGTTTTGAGCATTTTGTGCTTCTTGAATTTGAGTATTTTTATTTTCCATAAATTTGGAAAAAGGCTCAGCCTTTTTCAAATATGATATTTCTATATTCTCCTTATTCTTTTTTCTCAAAGTTATATATTTTAAACCTTCTTATGTTCTCTGTACTTCTTAATATAATTTTTATTTTCCTTGTTTTATCTTTCTGTGGCTTATTCTGGGTACATTCTTTAAATTTAATATCCAGTTTACTAAATCTATTTTCAGCTGTGCTAATGCAATATTTAAAGAATTCATTGATGTTTTAAAATGTCAAAGACCTTAGTTTTTATTTCTAGAAGTTCTAATGGGTGCTTTTTCAAGTATGCCTATGTATTTAACTGTGGATTTTCCCCTCATATTTTACTTCCTTATTTTAGTTATTAAATCATCATAAACATAATTATTTTATATTTTGTATCTAATTATCAGTGATTTTTTTCCTCAAATTTAATTTTACTCAGTATGGTCTTTGCCTAACCATGTATGGTGATTTGTTTATGGGTTTTTAATTTTGTAATTTGAACTCATTTTGGATGGTACTTACCTTGGAGAATCTTAAATGTTCTAGATCAAATGTGACCTGATGGATTTGTCTTTGTTTCTGCCTAGTTTGCTTAGGTCTCCTTTTATGTGACAACTCAGTGGGGTAGGTCATGTATCATGCACTTGCCTGAGTGATGTCAGGCCTGGGTTTATAACTTCTCTGGAGAGTATGTCTTTATTTTGTCTTTCCATATTAGAGTCTGAGTTAAGATCTTCAATCTTCCTTTTCCTCTCTCTTATGTGGAGAATTTCTCATTCAATGCATCAAGGATTCTGACTTATAAGACCCTATTTCTATCTCCTCATTTCACACAAGCCTAATATTTATCTCCTGTCATTTTGAGGCCATATAAACTAAACCTCATGGTTAGTGAGATGGGCATATGTTCTTAGGGTAGCCAAAGCTTTAGCCTAACCACTCTGGTTTCCATTCTCCTTTGAGTGCTGGTCCTTGGATATTTCCCTAGTTTTCCTATTTCCTCAGATCTACATTTTAAAGTATATCAGTTATATTTCTTCAGCATTTCACAGTTATTTCTAGAGAAAAAATTTTTCTAGTGATCTATTTTGTTGGAAACATACTTTTAGAAATATCTTAAAGGTCATCTAGACTAATGTATTATCCAGTGTTTGAATGCTCCTTCTTCTAGTAATACCACCATTTATTGAAATTTGATCTGTGTGACAGGCAGTTTACTAAATGCTTTCATGTATTATTTAACTTATCCTTACAAAAACTCACTGATTTTAAAGAAATTATTTACAATTTATAGAGAAGAAAAATGAGGCTCTGAGATGTAAAATGACTTCCGTATGTTCACATGCCAATGAAGCAGTTGCAAAATCAGAATGCAAATCAAGGCTTTCTTTATTACACTTTATAGCCCATTTGTTCCTACTGCATAGTATTTCCTCTCAATAGCTTTGGTACCAAATGGTTATTCAGCTTAATCTTAATTGCTAATAAAAATGCCAGGCTTCCTCTTTTTCCATATAAGTCATTCCATATGCATGATAATGAATATTTAACTACTATTGGTAGTCTTTCCGTCCTCAACTATTGGGCAGTCAAAATGCATTTACAGATTTTTGTTTTAGTTTGAACCTCTGAGTTCATGCCATGTCAACACTTTAATATTCTAGACCCATTGAATCTTTTTTATTTTTTCTTTCATTCCTCATATAAAAATTTTATGATTTCCTTCTCCTCCTTTCTGGTCATTCTCCTCTAAATACCCAGTTATTCTGGTATCACTCAAAAAACTGTGTCATCAAGAACTGAATATGATTCCCTAGGTATGAGCTGAAGTGTGATGTGTGGATTTGACTGACATTTTTTGAATGTAAGTTCATTTAGTCACCATGCGGAAAGACTCTTTTAGAAAATTACATTTACCACTCTGTTTTTTCTCCACATTTAGTCTATATCTCTATGTTGTTTTTTTTTCCCCATTGGAGCCAGCTCATATTTCAAAGTTCACCAATGAATTACATGTCTTATAGCTAGAGACTATCCGTGCCTTATTGAGACATTTTAACATTTTGGTAGATAAATGGCAAGCAAGCTTTGAATGAATGTCATGCTAAAATTATGATTTGTTCTATGAAGCAAAGCTGTGGCTTAATCTTTCACTAGTTTATGTTAGGGTAGATTAAGACCAGCTTTGAGTCAAAACTTGGCTCTGAGTATTGGCAAAGAAGAAGTCAAAGAGGATTTCTAAGGTTTCTAGCTAATTCAGTGGGTGTGTGGCAGTGATGGCTGGATTCAGTGTGACTATGTATTTGTGGGATGTTTGGGTTGAGATAATCAGCAAGTAGTTTTATATTAAATTCTGAAGTTCAGGAGAGAGATGTGAACTAGAATCAAAGACTTGAAGGTTCTTAGTATATGGGAACTATATTTGTTTCCAATTGCTGCTGCGACAAATCACCACAGACTTAGTGTTTTAAAACCACATGAATTTATTGTCTTACTGTTCTGGAGGTCAGAAATTCACAGTCAGTTTTACTGAGCTAAAATCAAGGTGTTGCCAGGCCTGCATTCCTTCTGGAGGCTCTAAAGGAGGATCCATTTCTTTCCCTTTTCCAGCTTCTAGAGAGGCTGCCTACATTCCTTAGCTTGTGGCCCCTTTTATCATCTTCAAAGCCAGCAGCATAGCATTTATTCTCCTTTCTTATCTATGATTCTGTCCTTACATCTTCTTTCTCTCTGACCCTCTTGTCTCCCATGGGTCCCTTGTGATTACATTTGGCCACTCAGATTATCCAGGATGAGCTCCCTATTTCAAGATCTTTAACTAACTCATATCAGAAAAGTCCTTTTTACTATGTAAGGTAACATATTAACAGGTTTGGATATTAAGCCATTGTTCAGGCTACCACAGGGGAGAATTGAAACTGTGAGACTATAATATTATACAAGGAGTGTGTGTAGACCAATAAGAGAAGAGTGAGAAGATAATGATTTGAGGAACATTGTCCTTTCATGAGCAATAGAAGAGGCCTTAGTAGAGGATCATAAGAAAGAACAATAAGGAAGATTGGAGGGAGCTATTGTTTGATATATTTGTCCACTAAAAGGTTCCTGAGAATTCATGAAGAAAAGGATTGTTATGTTCAAAACTCTACTATAGAAGGCCAAGTAAAAGATAGCACATTTTCAAAGAATTTCCTTGAAAAAATTAAAACTTTAGAAAGTTTTGATATTTGTAGACTTATAACTTAACAACCTGAAACATCAAAACTATTCAGCACCACTTATTTCTGCAAACATCATGTGTAATGGGAAGACTTCTATCAATATATCAGAGGCTCTCTTGTTTAGATTGTAGCTCCATCACAAAATAGTTGTGTGTCCTGAACAACATGCTTAAACTTTCTAAACATTTACTCCATTTTCTACCCTGAAAATTGGGATAATAATTTTAATTTGCAGAGTAATTGTTGGCATTCAAATGAGAGCAATATAAAGTACCTGGCCCACAGTGACTCTTCAATAAATGATACCTCTCTCTTTCTCTCTCTATATATACATATATACACACACATTGTCTCTCTCTCTCTAGAGAGAGAGGACACCACAAATAATAACTATTATAATTTAAGTTGTTCTCGATTTCAAATCAGAAGTAGGGCCAGCAAAATATGTACATTCTCTAAATAGACTTTAATTCTGGCCAATATTTTGTCTCCCAGTTAATACACTCTCCCTTAGGGAATAGAATATCAAGTGAAATGATATTTTTGTTTTCTCTCATCACCAGTGATATCAGCCATTGTGAGGATTCTTGGAGATAAAGTTTCAGAGTTGCTTTGCCTCATGTTTAAGTCCCTAATCTGCAAATGTCCACCATCCACTGAAACAGATCTCTCTGGGATCCATCTTTGCAGCTTCATTCCTCACTACTTCCCTCAGTGAGGGATATTCTGGCTGTAGAGGGGGAATCCCTGCATGTGACAGGTTTTTTCATGCTTCTGGACTTTTCTTTCCCCAATCAGGAACACTTGTCCTATCTGCCTACCTTTAAGATTCCATATGGCCTTCATAAACCAGCTCAAATGCTCCTTGTCTCTAAAGGTTTTTCATAGCCCCTGTACAGAACTGATTATTCCTTTCTAAGTACTTACCACAGCACTCTGCTGTACCTCTGTTTAACACCAATTTCTTTTGGTCTTGGATTTAAGCTGGTGGTTTCTATGTATTATTATGTCCCCATGATATGTCTAATTTCTGTCCAGTTAGAAAGCAGCATTTTTAGCAGAGCATTTTTCCCTAACCCTGGCAGAGTGAGAGCTGTATGGTAGAAACTCAGTCCTGGTCCATTTCCTGATATGTGTTGTTCACCAAATACTTGTTAAAATAGTAACTTTTCCTATTAATGAAAAGAGTTACTATGAGGGCAACAAGAGCCAAGAAACACTCTTGTTTAGCTTTACGACAAGGCAGCTTAGTAACCCAGAGGGTTAATTCATCAGGAGGATAATCAGAATTGTCTGTATACGCAGATACATTTTGCAAAAGGCAGAACTAGATCGGTCGTTTCTCTCTGTTTTCTCCAGGATTCTGGTGGCACTGAAGAAAGCAGATGAAACTAATTTAATGTTCTATTTAAATCTTTCAGGCATTTTTATTTGCCTAAAGCAAAATATCTCATTCAATAAAGGCATGTCAGGCCCTCAAATGGATGATAGCCAGGTGAAAAGTTTGCCTGAATAGATAATGAGGCTTCAAATCTTGAGTTTGCTGGAAATTAGTACTGGATTCAAAGGACTGGGAGGGAGAGAGGACTAAGTTTGGAATCAGTAATAACATTCAGTTCTCCCCTTGCTCCGACACCTCTGGATCACAAAGCTCCTTGCAAATGAGTTTTCTCATTACAGACTTTTTGTTTGCATCTGAATGAGATGAAACTAATGTCTGGGCAAATTCAGAGTCTCACAGAATCTGACTCCACCATATGCATTACACAGATTTTTGAGTAGAGACCTGATAGATTTGCAGGTAAAATGTTCTTTGGCCTTACTCAAGAAGTGATTTTCAAGAGATACTGTGCTTACATATGTGGGAAACAGAACATTTTTAGTTCAGCCAAGCACTTTGTTTTGTCTGATTCACATGACATCAAAATGCATTTGCTCCCAGGGAATTAGAAAATTAGAAAAAGCATAGGTGATTATTTAGTTCCCATGTACACTGAGGTCAACAAAGGGTGGTCTAATGTCCTAATAAAAGCATGCACTTGAGCATGTCCAGCCCAAGTCCAATGCTTGCATTGCATTTCTGATACAAGGTCAAAGACAGGAAACGAGACAAGAGATCAGGAGTTGAAAGGTAAGTATGGTACAATGCAGAATAATTCTAAATTACGTGGGACATAATTAAAGAACAGAACTAATGGGCTACAGGTTCATTCTTATTAAATGCTGCCACCGTATATTCAAATAGTTTGGTAGATTTAAAAGCAGAAATACAAGGTTAGAAAGTAGGAAAGAAAGGGGAAAGGAGAGGTACTTTCTGTCAGTTTCTTGCAGTAGCAAGTCCAAAATCTTTGGAATGGCATCATAATCTCACTCCAACTTCCTGGTAAATTTATCTCCAACTTCTTGCCTTCATGCCTTTTATTCTTTAGTCAAAATAGAAGTCATCTCCATGCCTTTCACATATGCTCACCTCTCCTTGGGCCTTAAGTACTGCCCTTGTAGAATCACTAAAATTTCTGAGTCAGTTTTAAATCTCTCTTTCAATTGGCCACCCTGGTGGCAGTGGGCAAGAAACATTTAAAACTATGGAAGTGAAGCTACATAAGAAGGTTTGACAAAGGGTGTAGATTTTTTTGTCATCAATATAAGAATCAGAGTAGAAGAAATGCATGTATGAATTCAATCAAGAAAAGAATACAATAGAAGGAAAAGCCATCAAGACTACCTGTATATTTTTCCGTGGAAAGGGAGAGAGCAGTCAGAGAACAAGCAAGCACAGGGAAGAAGTGATCTTTAGTGTTAACTGCAATAGAAAAATCAAGGAAGATTGAGACTAAGGAAAGTCCTGCCAGAAGGGAATAATTGGAAATTAAATTTCTATATCAGATGTTTTTTGCTGTGATGCGGATAGGAACAGATCAGCACAAAGTAAAGAGGGAAGGAGGAGGAGGCAGTGGAGGTAGTCTAGTAGAGAGAACTTTTAAGAATTTTATAATTTGGAGAAAGGAAACAGATGAGACAATAGCTTGAGGATTGAGCTGGGATTCAAAACACACTTTGGTAAAATTTCTCAATATCACATTCATCATAAGAGGTTTTCCTTTCAAAGTACTCTTAAAGGTTATGTCTACCTTATACGTGGTTGAGTCCTAGAGAAAGACCTGAATCCTGGGCAAGTAACTAAATCTCATGGCTCCATATTTGCCATCTGAAAATAGGGATATCAATTATTGCTTTTTAAAAGTATGTTGCAAAAATTCCAGGAAATATAAAATCACATTTTAAACTGCAAAACCTACATAAAATATGGTATTACTATCATTATGACCAACTACATACATTAAAAAAAAGTCTAGGGCTTCCCTGTTGGTGCAGTGGTTGAGAGTCCGCCTGCCGATGCAGGGGACATGGGTTCGTGCCCCAGTCCGGGAAGATCCCACATGCCGCGGAGCGGCTGGGCCCGTGAGCCATGGCCGCTGGGCCTGCACGTCTGGAGCCTGTGCTCTGCAATGGGAGAGGCCACCACAGTGAGAGGCCCGCGTACCGCCAAAAAAAAAAAAATGTCTAACACAAAAGGTTTCAAAATATTCAAATTTCAAAATATGTTAGTAGCAAGTAATTTTATAAGTAATAATTTGAAATTAAATTAAGGAAATGGCCGTTTATAAAGTACTCACACTACATATGCCAGGCATAGAAATAGATATTTAAATGAGTTCTCTTTCCTAACTTTCTTTAAGGCACAATGAGATAAGTACAGTTTTGTTTATTTTATAGAGGGAGAAAGTCTTTGAGATATTAACTAGTACTCTTAAATTCACTTAACCAATTAGAGAGAAGGCAGGATTTAGAATTCAAACCCATGGTATAAAGTTAAAATCTATGTTCCTTAATCAAATCTAAGCACTTGGTTGTTTTCCAAAATTTTCTTATATATAAAAACAAAACACTTAGTAAAATAACTGTTTGATTTGACTGGACATGTTAGTAAAAGTAACTACTTGTATAGTTATGATATGAATTCAGAGTTGAGGAAGACATCTTCAACAAATGAAAATATTCCCAGGGGTTTTCTGGGTCTGATTCTGTTTAGGTTTCCTGTGTGTTGTTTGAAGAAATGAGCATCAGAAGTCCTAAATGAAATGTATTAATACCAATCTTCCTATAAACTTATTTCACTACCTAAATCCTAACAATTTCTCATTGATATATTCCATTCGTCCTCCTTTGTTCTCTAAGGTGGGTGTGTTGAAAGTTGGCATACATTAATCAGCTAATTGGGTCCTATTCCCCAGTCAACTACTCCCAGTTATGTAGAGAGGTATAATTAGTAAACATGTATTCATGTATTTCAAAGTACCATGTAAAGATAATTTATCACTATTCTCACCATTATACAATAATTAAAATTCTACTTTTACTGAAGACAGAGAAGCTAGGAGGCAAGGATAGAAAGATGATGAGGATGAATGGAAAGGAAAATAATTTATTCCAGTGTAAAATCTATTATTTCCTTTAGGTAGGAGAGATGGCACAACATAGTGGTTCAGACCTAGATTTGAATGTAGACTCTGTCACTTACCAGCAAAGTGATTTTGACTTCACTATTCTGTGCTTTGGTTTCCACATCCATAAAGTAGGATTTTTATAATTATTAAACATAAAAGAGTTATAATAATTCCTAGCACATAGAAAGCACTATATGTATTAGTTATTACTACTATTATTATTAATGTTTTACTTTCAGAGTTATTCTGAAGGTCTCTTTTGATTTTCTTTCTTTCTTTCTTCTTTCTTTTTTTTACAAATAGCCAAAGAATATACTGTCATTCAGAAAAATTAAATTTTCAACTCTATTTAATACAAAAATAAGGCTTCTTTGAGACATATATAAATTCCAAAAAGGAATATTAGACCTTCTTCTAGGTAGAAGAGTTCTTTTGTTGCAAGCCACTGACTCTTCTATTCAACATTTATTGAGTGTCTATTACATGCCTGTTGCCCTGTGTATATGAGATGACAGCCATCAATTCCTTCTTTCTTAGATGTGCATGTCACTCCTCACATTAAAGCTGGAGTCTGTTTCACCTCCCCTTGAATCTGACTTACTTTCACAAATAACATGTAGCAGAAGGGATGTTGTGCCAGTTTCTCCTAGCTTTTAAAATAACTGCCAAATTCTGCTTCCTCTCCTTTGGAAACTGGCTTCCACATAAGATGTTCAGCTAAGCTAAGCTGAGACTCAACCTACTCTGAGAAAGTGCAAGTCAGACATGTAGAGAGACTACATGAAGAAGAGAGAGATGCTGATCTGGTCCCTCCTGGTTCTAACCATCCTAGACACGTGAATGAAGACACAAGCCTACACTGCCAACCCTATCAGGTACCACTTGGAGTAGAACTGCCCAGCAACGTCCAGCCCAAACTGCAGATTTCTGAGAAGTAATAAATTGTTGTTCTAAGCTACTGAAGTTTAGGATGGTTTGTTAAACAGCGTTGAGTAACCAAAACAGTGCTATTAACTCAGCAGCAGTAGCACAAGAGTAGTATCCCTAGCTCTGAATAAATCAATGGAAATCAGTTGGGTAGTGTATTACTTTTCATGTCTGGTTCTCATGAAGGCAGATCCAGACACTCATATTCAACAATATATCCAGAGATTAATAGTTTGTATAAATCAGAATGCCAATTTACTAATATATTATGTGATGTGAACTGGAATATTCTAGTCAGCAAATTTTCCCCCCTATTCTGCAAGCTAAACAAATGGGTCAATTTATCATCAAAACATTGCATGATGGCCATGAAACCCAATGTGAGGAGTTATCCCTATGCTCTTAATTGTAGAAATTACAGAACTAGGATAATCAGAGCCATCTAAGTGGGATAAACCTGATAAGGAGGAGAGACTACACATATCAGCTCCTCTGAAAAGCCTCTCTGTCCAGGACATTTATATGCATTGATAAATTCAAGCCATCTGATCTTGAGACATAAATGGACTTAATTAAAGTTTAAATAAAGCCATCTGATCTCCTTTTTAAAAGCTTCATGCTGCCTACTACATGTTTTCTTCCTGAAAGAGTGTACATGATTGGGTTAGTTTTTCCCATTTGCTATGACTGGTTTAGAATGATTGACCCAAATCTGTTCTCTTGAAACAAAACCAGTAACACTTAGCTGGCTCTGGATGCTCCTAAAATTCTTAAGCCTCTGACTTCTGGTTAATCCTTAGGGTGACATTTCTACCTTTTTATTAATTTTACTGTCATTTACTATGCTATCTTGGCTGCATGTTTTACAATGGAAGCTTTTATGCATATTCCCAGGCTTCTTTACTGCTCTTTGTGATAAGATTGCCTGAAATGTCTTCTTCCTCCCTGGACATGAAACTATCCTGGAGATCCATATTATTTCTTGGGCTCTTTCACTAACTGTTTACAAAGATGACTTCACTTTTTCTCAAACATATTCATGACCCAAGGTTCTATTGTAAGAACTCATCGCTTCTCTTTCTATACATGCATCTCTGGATATTGGGTCCGTCACAATAATATCTGTGTAAACAACTTCTATGTAGAAGATTTTCAGGTCTGTCTGTTCATCCCTTATCTCTCTTCCAATTCCAGTCCTACCAGATAAATTCAGTGGAGATTCTACCTGCACTTTAAAACCAACATGCAAATTGTGGAATTCTCCATAGTTCCCTAAACATCTCCACAAAGCTTTCATAAACATTTAATCTCATTACTCTCATATGTATAGCCCATACACTGAGAAACTTGGAATCTGGTGGTGTTTACTAAATATATCACATTTTTTTTCAGCTACTTTCTACTTACAAAGCTCCCTGCCTCATCTTCCTACCTAAAAATGAAATAGTATCTGCCTTTGAGGCACACTGCAAATACAGTCTCTTCCATAAATTTTTTTCATAAATCTTCCTACTCTTTCCTTCTTGAATATTTGCAGCAATTTTTCTATATCTTGTATAACATTACTTATAACTTCAGTCATTTAATGCACCAGATTTATCCAATCTTTTCCACCAGGCTCTAGGATCCTTGAAGAAAGTAACTGTGTCTTATTCAGTTTTATAGTCTTAATGAATTGCACAGTGCTTGGCACATTGTAGAAGCTTCATAATATTTTTAAACTTAGAATAGATCAGAGTTAAGTGACCCACATGGGGATCAGGTCCATGACCTTAGTCTCATTATCACTGAAGCCTGGCCACAAGAAAAATATGAAAAGTGGCAAACATTCTTGTTATATTTAAGCTTTAATTAAAGTCCATTTAATTCTCAAGACACGTTCCAGTTTAGTGACCCTGAAGAAGAATAGAGAACGTCCTCTATTAAATATTCAAATGTCCTCTAGTCAATATTTTCCCAAACTAAGAGCAAAGATAAGTGCCTAGAGATAGAGATATGGGTAGTCATAAAGTTTTTTGAAGTTAAGTGCATTTGGTTAGCCAGAAATATTGTTACTTCCTACATTAGACCTACTTTAAGTACTGGAAAGGATTAAAAAAATAATAAAACATAAGATCACTATTCTCAAAGAGCAGATGTTCATTTCAAATATATGAATTTATATTTGAATATACTTTTATATATACATGTATACATAATATACATATATATGCATATAATATATAAATGAAATAACTAAAGGGAAACACAACTATATAGATATACATATGCATACATGTGTATATACACACATGTATATATATATATATATTTGTGTACTTTTTTCTGTTTACTTACTATAAAGATAGACTGCATGCTCAAATTTCCCTCTCTGCCATAAAGCTTCTATTATTTTATACCTGGATTATTCTTCAATTCCATCTATGACAGCCGTCCCCAACCTTTTGTGTACCAGGGACCAGTTTCGTGGAAGACAATTTTTCCACGGACGAAGTTGGGGGTTGTGTGGGGGGTTGGTTCAGGCAGTAATTTGAGCAATGGGGAGTGATGGGGAGCAATGGGGAACAGCAGATGAAACTTTGCTCCCTCTCCCACTGCTCACCTCCTGCTGTGCAGCCAGGTTCCTAACATGCCAATGACTGCTACCGGTCGGTGGCCCGGGGTTTAGGGACCCCTGATCTATGACAATCTAGTTCAGGGATCAACAATATTTTTCTCCAAAGAGCTAGATAGTAAATATTTTAGTCCAAGACTAAAAAGTTAATCTAGGAGGCCACATCATATGTTCTCTGTCAAAATGATTCACCTCTGTTGTGGTGAGAAAGCCGCCACTGACAATGCCTAAATAGATAGGTGTGGCTGCATCCTTAGTTGTACAAAACACAAAGCAGGCTGGATTTAGTCCATAAGTTTTGCTCATCTTGATTATTTGTGGGCTCCAAAGGTTTCCCCACTCAGGAATTCATCCATGTTTGTCTTTACCTTACTTGAGTTTCTCACTGATTTTTTTACTTCTTTGGCAAAGTTGTAATCTTTGATATAATACTTAAATAGGCAGGGGAGAGAGATTGGAGACTAAAAAAGCTGAAGAAAATTAGATGTTTCATTCAGGGCATTATGGCCAGAGAATTGGAACACCAAGGAAAGGGATTACCTCTGCCAAATGAAATCTTCCTCTAATTCTTTCTTTGGGATCAAGGGAGACTTGGGTCAAACCCAGGTTCTTCCTAAAACAAGGCAACTTTCTTATTCATTATAGATAAAAATAATCACGGACATGAAAAAGAAATAAGCAACAGAGACAGTTTCATATCCCCCAAACCTCCAGTGTTAGGAGAAAAGTAAAACCCTCTGAGCAAGAAGAAAGAATCAAGATGAGGAAGAAGTCCTGACATGTAACTTCCTTTTCATTTTTGTGAACTTGCTGCTCTTGCTCTCAACCTTCCAGGACACTGATAAGGTAGGAAAAGCAACCCAAGAAGCAGACTGTCTAGACTGCTCTGAACCACAGGAAATCTGAGTGTAAATTTCCTAGGTCAAGTTTTCTGTTATAGGGGATTTCCTTCCCCAGAGCTATCCCAGAGTAGACTCAGGAAAAATAAGGTGGTATGTCGTATCATTGAACATTTACCAAGCTCAAAGTGAGTGGTACCAAAAATTGCCTGAAGAATTTGATACTCATTTAACTTTTAGTAACTTTTAAACCTTAAGATTTAATTTTCCTCAACATGACACAATCCTTTTATCAAAAAAATTTTGAAATAAACCCCTCAATTCTTATCTTTCTATCCAGAATTTCTGCCAGGTGAAACTAACTTAGTAATATAAGGCCTTACAACTAGTTAATTTTTACTTGTGTGCATGGGTTTATTTTTATTAGAATGTCAATATTATAAGTTAAAGCTTTGAATGAAAACTTAAATTCTATTTGATCAGATTTCTTCTGGATTTTTGGTTACCTTTACTCTTGCCGTTAAAAGAATGCACACCATTTCAAGTTCTGTGTATTTTTTATCCAATTTTGTTTTTCTTCTGTCTCCACAAGTCTTTCTTTCTTTTAAGATCCCAACAAACAGCACAATTTTTCCTAAATTTAATAATTAAGTACATAATGTTGGCATGCCTCTCTCATAACCAAATTCCCCTGGTGATCAGTATTTACCATTTTTGGCAGAAATTAACTGCTTACCACACTTATTTCCCTTTCTTCCTGGGCATAGGGGTTGATTGTATTTCCCAATCATTCTGTTTGGGGTGATCATGTGACAGAGGCTATTGAAATGTGGTGGAAATGATAGGTGTCCCTTTCAGACCTGGCCTAAAAGACCTACCACACCATCCTCATTCTTTTCTGCTCACTGGCTAGAAGTAAATGACTCAGATGCTCTAAAAGATGGTGGGACCATGAGATGGAAAGAAATTAGGCCCTTAAATCGCCATGTGGAAAGCTACAGACTGAACATATTCATTGGGTTGTTAGTTGAGCAAGAAATTGAGTTTTATTATGGTGAACCACTAAGATTTCTGGGAATTTATCTGTTACAGCTGGCCTTACCTTAACTTATCTACCACTTAACACTATTACCATTATTTACATTGATGCTTTCTATGATTTTATTGTTTCTTCCTCTGTAACCACCTTCTCTTCATAGTTGGAAACATTTGATCACAAATGAGAGGGATTTCAAAATACAAAGCAGCAATATATTGCAATCACTTTCATTCTGTGTAATTTTAACAGCACACCTGAAATGCAGTTATTGTTTATCCTTATTCTTCAGATGAAGACAAGTATACCCAAAATATTAAGTGGTTTTTCAAAATCATACAGCTAATGACTTAAAGACCAGCACTCAAATACAATTTGGTCTGGTGCCAAAGCTCAGGATTCTTACATTATGTCATCTTCTCTATCATGTTACAGAACCTCTAAAGAGTATTTAATGTTATCACAACTCCAACAATCTCTTTCTCAACCTGCAATGAATACAAATCTCCTGGGAAATCATTTATGACCTGCAATGTCATTAAGACATTTAAGGATTAAACAGTAATAAGAGGGCTAAGAAAAACTTTTTCCTAAAGTTTATTAATACTTCCCTTGGACAAAGTCCAAGAAGTTTGGTTATGCTGCTTTCTGCACTTCAGGGATTCTACCATGGCACCCAGGCCAATGAGAACATTGTTAAACCTCTAAACCCAAAATGTGGAATTTAAGACAAAACTCCATTGATTTAAAAGAAGTTGTTAAATATTCCTCTCAAATGTGAGAACATCATAAATCTTGAGTTCCAGGGGGAGAAGTGACACTTGACATGGTGATCCACATCATTTTTATATTTATAGGTAGAACAAGAGTAATGTTGTCCATCTAGTTCACTGCTGCATACCAGCATGCTCAAAGAACAGTATTTGGTAAACAGTCATGGATCAGTAAATATTTAAATAAAAGTCAAAATAATATAAAATAATGTAATCAAATTTATAGCTGACACATAGTAGAAATTCCATATAAATGCCCAAATCCTGGAACTATTCATTTGTCTATTGGCTTTATCATTAGTTTAGCTGATATTCAATGATTTAAATCTCTCTCTTAATCCAAAGAGAATAACAACAGCTTCATCACTGAGCATCACAAGGCAAATGGTTGGTGAGAACAATGGTGGGACTCAAGGAGGTGAAGAGAAGGTGTCCAGGGGAGATAAACCAACATGTTGGAAAACACAGAAAGGGAGAGACTTATATGTGGATCATGAGAAGTTAAAACATAAAGTAGCTGGTTTAGAAAAATACATATCAAGATGTGAATGAGATCTATTAAGCTATGGTATTGAAAGCCAGAAGAAAAGTTCATATTTTTAGGAGGGTACTTGGAACCCAATGCATTGATGATTGTTCAAAAGTAAAGTATAAAAAAAAATCTCTAGAAGGGAGGAACCGAGATGGCAGTAGAGGAAGCTCCTGAACTTCCTGCCTTTCAAAAATGCACTAAATTTGTAGCTATGCGTGTAGCAATTCTCTCTGAAAGAAATCCAGAAATTAGCTGAGTGACTCCTCTACATTGGGTGATTAAGAAAATACCCATTTAAAAATGAGTAGGAAAAGCTGAGAGATACTCCCTTTATAAACTCCACCTCTGGTACAGCGCCATACCATCAGGAGTGAATTCCTAACTTTCAGGTTCTCCCTGAGGAATGAAGGATTTGGACCACACATATAGTGTCTCAACTTTTAAGGCCCCTATGCAGAAAGCAGGGCCCACAAACACGTAACTCTGAAAGCCAAAATAACTCACATCCATGGGATCCAGAGGACCATAGCAAACTTAAAAGGCATGCGCATATGAGCGCTCACTGTAACTATCCCTCCAAGGCTTAGCACAGAGGAAGCAGACAAAAATGCTAATCTCCAGGTCTTTCAATGAAAGGGGTTTGACTGCATATTTTATTACTTGCTGCCTGAGGGCCAGACTGTTAATTTAGCATGTATCTATGGTCTGGCTGCAATCCTCTCCAGAGGCAGAGGGAGTTGATGGACACTTTCTTTGCCTTCTCCCTTCATCTAGCTCCAATGATAAAACCAGGTTGCCAGCATCTCTCTGGAAGGAGCTTGTATATACATCTGGCACCACAAATTTTGTGGACTATGGCTTTTGATTCCAAAGGGGTTTGCATTCACAAGTACCAAAGGACAAACAAAGGACAAAGAAGCAAACAAAGAAGCAGTTTTAAAACAGGCACAAGAGCACCCCCTCCCTAATGGCCTTATGCTCAGGCTCAGCACAGAGGGAGCAAGCAAAAATGCCCTTCTCCCAGTTTCTTCCTGGAACGGGCTTAACCACATACTTTCCCGGCTGCTGCTTGAGGGTCTGGCTTCTAATTAGCCTACATCTAGGTGTTGAATGTAATCCTCCATTTTGAACACTGACAGGGATTGGCACACCCTCAAATACTGGGAGCCACTAAGAACAAAGATGGTAGTTTGGACAATTGCAAAGACTTGAAAGACTACCAGAAGCTCAGGCTGGGCAGATTGCCAAGGTTCACCTACACAAGACCAGTCTGTCAAGACTGGGAGAGGTAGCTATTTTATCTAATGTGCAGAAATTAACACAAAGAGTGTAAAAAGGAAGAAACAAGGGAATATATTTCAAAGGAACAGATAAACCTCTACAAAATTGATCTCAGTGAAAAAAAGATAAGTGATTTACCAAATAGAGATTTCAAAATGGTCATAAATATGTTCACTGAATCAGGAGGGCAAAGAAGGAAGAAAGTGAGAATTTTGACAGAGACAGAAAAATACAAATAAAGTATCAAACAGAAATCACTGAGCTGCAGAACATAATAATTGAACTGAAAAAGTTAATAAAGTTGTTCAACAGCAGACTTAATCGAGTGAATGAAAGAATCAGTGACAGGACAATGGGATTTGTTCAATCAGAGGAGGGAAAAAGAAGAATAAAAAGAGTGAAGATAGCTTAAGGGACTTATTGGTCCCATCAGCAGACCAACATGCATTTTAGGTGGTCAAGAAGGAGAGAGAGAGAGAGAGAGAGAAAGAGAGAGGCAGGATGCTTATTCAAAGAAATAATGGCTAAAAAATTCCTCAACCTGGGAAATGAAACAGACATCCAGATCCAGAAATCCCAGGTAGTTCCAAAGAAGATGAATCCAAAGAGGTACCTAAGGAGATATACTATAATTGCCAAAAGTTAAAGACAAGAATAGAATATTAAAAGCAGCAAGAGAAAAGCAACTTGTCATGTACAAGGCCCCTCAGTAAAACTATCAGTGGATTTTTCAGCAAATACTTTGAGGTGAAGGAAGTGGGATGATATATTCAATGTCTTGAAAGAAAAAAAAAATGCCAATCAAGAATACTCTATCTGGCAAATTATCCTTCAGAACTGAAGGAGAGATAATTCTCCAGACAAGCAAAACCTGAAGGAGTTAATCACCATTAAGTTAACCTTACAAGAAATGTTAAAAGAAGTTCTTCAAGCTGAAATAAAAGGATGTTAATTAGTATCAGGAAAATATATGAAAGTATATAAAACTCACAGGCAAAGGTAAATATATAGTTAAATCCATATACTCTAATATTTTATTGGTGTTGTGTAAATCATTTATGACTTTAGTATAAAGCAAAGTATTAAAATATCTATAACTACAATAATTTGTTAATGGATACACTATATAAAAAGATGTAAATTGACATCAAAAACATAAAATGTGGAAGGCTTTCCTGGTGGTGCAGTGGTTGAGAGTCTGTCTGCAGATGCAGGGGACACGGGTTCATGTCCTGGTCCAGGAAGATCCCACATGCCACAGAGTGGCTGGGCCCGTGAGCCATGGCCACTGAGCCTGCACATCTAGAGCTTGTGCTCTGCAATGGGAGAGGCCACAACAGTGAGAGGCCTATGTACCGCAAAAAAAAAAAAAAAAAAAAAAAAAGCATAAAATGTGGGGAGTGTAAAAGTGTAGAGCTTTTGTATGCATTTGAATTCTTATCAGCTTAAAACAAGCTGTTGTAAGATATTTTATGTAAGCCTCATGATAATCACAAACTGAAATCTATAGTTAGATATACAAAAGATATAAAGGAAGGAATCAAAGTGCACCACTTTAGAAAATCTTAAAATTATAAAGGAAGAGAGTAAGAGAGGAAAAAAGGAACAAACAAGTTACAAAACAGTCAGGAAGCAATTAACAAAATGTCAATAGTAAATCCATACCTGTCAATGATTACTTTAAATATAAATGGACTAAATTATTCAATCAAAAAATATAGAATGGGGGCTTCCCTCATGGCACAGTGGTTGAGAGTCCGCCTGCCAATGCAGGGGACACGGGTTCATGCCCTGGTCTGGGAAGATCCCACATGCCACGGAGCGGCTGGACCCATGAGCCATGCTCATTGAGCCTGCGCGTCCGGAGCCTGTGCTCCGCAACAGGAGAGGTCACAACAGTGAGAGGCCCGCGTACCGAAAAAAAAAAATATATATATATATAGAATGCCTGAAAAGATTGAAAAAAAAAAGGACCCAGCAATATGCTGTCTACAAGAAATTCACTTCAGTTTTAAGAACACACATAGACTGAAAGTGAGGAATGGAAAAAGATATGCTATAAAAATGGAAATTAAAAAAAAAGCAGGGGTAACTAAACAGGCAAAATAGACATTAAGCCAACACTGTAACAATAGACAAAGAAGGTCATTATATAATAATACAGGGGTCAAGCCAACAAAAGAATATAACAATTGTAAAATTTAAACACCCAACATTGGAGAACCTAAATATTTTAAGAAAACATTAACAGATCTAAAGAGAGAAATAGACAGCAATACAATAATAGTATGAGTTCAGTATCAGACTTTCAACAATGGATAGATCAACTAGATGGAAAATGAGTAAGGAAAATGTTGGACTTAAAATACACATTAGAAAAATGGATTTAACAGACATTTACAGAGCATTCTATCCAACAGCAACAGAATACATATTCTACTATTTTTCATTATCCATTTGTGTGTTCACTGACACTTGGGTTGCTTCCATTTCTTGGCTATTATAAATAATGTAGCTGTGAGTATTGGGGTACATGTATCTTTTCTGTATTAGTGTTTTTGTTTTTCTGGTTATATCTACCCAAGAGTGGAAATGCTGTATCATATGGTAGTTCTATTTTTAGTTTTTGAGGAACTTCCATTCTGTTTTCAATATTGGCTACAACAATTTACATTCCCATCAACAGTAGAGGTGGGTTCCATTTTCTCCACATTCTCTTCAAAATTTATTATTTGAAGACTCTTTGAGGATATCCATTTTGACAGGTGTGAGGTGATAACTCATTATGGTTTTGATTTACATTTCTCTAATTATTATATATTTTGAGAACCTTTTTATGTGCCTGTTAGCTGTCTCTATGTCTTCTTTGGAAAAATATGTATTCAGGTCCTCTGCCCATTTTTTGATTGAGTTGTTTGTTTGTTCGTTTGTTTTGATATTGAGTTGTATGAGTTGTTTATATATTTTGGATATTAACCCCTTTTTGGTCATATCATTTGCAAATATTTTCTCCCATTCCATAAGTAGTCTTTTTGTTTTGTCAGTGGTTTCCTTGGCTGTGCAAAACATTTTAAGTTTAATTATCTCATTTGTTTATTTCTGCTTTTATTTCTTTTGCCTTAGGAGACAGATCTTAAAAAAATATTGCTATGGTTTATGTCAGTGAGTGTTCTGCCTATGTTGTCTTCTAGGATTTTTATGGTTTCTGATCTTACATTTAGGCCCTTAATTCATTTTGAGTTTATTTTTGTATATGGTGTAAGAAAATGTTCTGATCACATTGTTAGGAAGAAAAGTTTGGGCTCTGTTTGCCCTTTTTGCTAACTCCTATAGGTAGTAGGTTGGGTTGTTTATTTGAGATTTTTCTTGTTTCTTGAGGAAGCTCTGTATCAGTATAAAATTCCCTTTTAGAACTGCTTTTGTTGCATCCCACTGATTTTGGAATGTTGTGTTTCATTTTCATTTGTCTTGAGGTATTTTCTGATTGCCTCTTTGATTTTATCGGCCCATTGTTATTTTAGTAGCATGTTGATTAGTCTTCATGTGTTTGTTCTTTTCCCACTATTTCTTTCTGTAATTGATTGCCAGTTTGATACTGGTGTGGTAAGAAAAAATACTTGATATAATTTCTATCTTCTTAAACTTGTTAAGAATTGTTTTGTGGCCTAGCACAAGACCTATCCTGGAGAACATTCCAAGCACACTTGAAAAGAATATGTATTCTTCTGTTTTGGGATGGAATATCCTGTAGATATCTATTAAGTTCAACGGGTCTAATGTGTCAGTTATGACCACTGTTGCTTTATTGATTTTCTGTCTGTATGATCTGTTCATTGATGTAAGTGGGGTCTTAAATCTCCTACTACTATCATATTATTTTCAATTTCTCCCTTTTTGTTTGTTAGTATTTGCTTTATACTTTTAAGTTCTCCTGTATTGGGTGCATGTATGTTAACAAGTGTAATATCCTCTTCTTGTATTAATCCCTTTATCATTATGTAATGCCCTTCTTTGTGTTTTTATAGCCTTTTTTTTTCTTAAAAAAAGTCTTGTTTTGATGAGAGAATTGCTACCCACACTTTCTTCTTGTTTTATTTTGTATGAAACATCTTTTTGCATCCCCTCATGTTCAGGATGTGTGTGTCCTTAGATCTGAAGTGAGTATCTTGTAGGCAGCATATAGAAAGGTCTTTTTTTTTTTTAATCCAATCAGCCACATTATGTGTTTTGATTGGAGAATTTAGTCCACTGACATTTAAAGTAATTATTGATAGGTATATATTTTTGCCATTTTATTACTTGTTTTCTGGTTGATTTTGTAGTTCTTTGTTCATTTCTTCTTGTTTTTGTTTCTTCCGCTGTGGTTTGATGATTTTCTTTAGTAGTATGCTTGGTCCATTTCTTTTTAATTTCTGTGTAACTACTGTAGGTTTTTGGTTTGTGGTTACCATGTGGTTCATATATGTTGACCTATAAATGTATATACTTGTATTAAACTGGTAATCATTTAAGTTTCAACATATTCTAAAAGATCTACATTTATTTTACTCTCCTCCTCATAAATTATATTTTTATGTCATATTTTACATCCTCATGTTTACCCCTTAACTGTTTATTTTGGTTATAGTTGCTTTTGCAATATTTTTGTCTTTCAATTGTTTTACTGGTTTATTTATGTAGTTCATCCTCAGTCCTTACTATATTTGCCTTTCCTAATGGGACTTCCCCTTTCCTATAAATTCTCACTATTTTTCCACTTAGAGAAAGCCCTTTAGCATATGTTTT
Organism: Pseudorca crassidens; assembly: GCF_039906515.1. Lineage (NCBI taxonomy): Eukaryota > Metazoa > Chordata > Mammalia > Artiodactyla > Delphinidae > Pseudorca > Pseudorca crassidens. The sequence continues at coordinate 19,423,198 of NC_090309.1, read as the reverse complement.
AGGGTAGGTTTAGTATTGATGAAATCTTAGTTTTTGCTTGTCTAATAAGTTATTTTTCTTTCCTTTGATTCTAAATAATAGTCTTGCTGGGTAGAGTATCCTAGGTTGCAGTTTTTTCCTTTTACAACTTTAAATATTGCATGCCACTTCTTTCTGACCTGTAAAATTCCTACAGAGAAATCAGCTGGTAGCCTTATGGGGATTCTCTTATTGATTAATCTTTTTTCCCTCTTAGAGCCTTTATAATTCTCTCTTTAACTTTTTGTTATTTTAATTATGATATATCTTGTATGAGTCTGTTTGGGCTCATCTTGTTTGGAACCCGCTGTGCTTTCTGTACCTGGATATCTATTTCCTTCTTCAGTTTTGGGAAGTTTTCAGCCATAATTTCATCAAGTACATTTTCAATCCCCTTCTCGCTTCTCATTCTGGAAGCTCTATAATGTGAATGTTGTTACACTTAATGTTACCTCAGAGATCTCTTAAATGGTTTCAATTTTTTTTTAAATCTGCTTTTTTTTTTGCTGTTCTGGTTCTGTGATTTCCATTATTCTATCTTCCAGATCACCTATGTGTTCTTCTTTATCACTTATTCTACTATTTATTCCTTCTAGTGTATTTTTTATCTCAACTATTGAATACTTTCCTTTTGATTGGGTCTTTTTCTTCATATTTTGTAGATCCTTGCTAAAATTTTCACTGTGTTTATCCATTCTTTTCCATAATTCAGTTAACATTTTTATTTTCAATGCTTTGAATCCTTTATCTGATAAATTGTTTATTTCTGTTTCATTGCATTATTTTTTCAGGGGTTTTCTCTTGTTCTTTCAGTTGAAAGCAGGTTTTCTTCCTTTTCCTTTTGTTTAGCTTTTTCTGACTCTATGAATTTTCGTGAAACATTTACCTATTTCAGTCTTAAAGGGGCATTCTTATGTGGGAACTTCCCTATACATATTTGGTGTGCTCAGTGCCCTTGGGGAGAGAGCTGGATTTGACTTGGAGGAAGCCATGTCATTCCTCAAGGTGTGCTATCACCTTGGCAGGGTGTGGGATTGGAGTTGGAGTGGCTAGAGCTGGAGCTGGATGTGATGCAGGACTTCCCCTATACTCAGTGACCCTCACTGCCCTGGGGTATCTGGGCTGGCTTATTATCCCAAGTTGGGTCTTAAATCTTGTTGGTCAGGTCTGAGCTGGCTCTGTTCCCCTTAAGAGTGTTATTTTCCCCTCTCCCTGCACTGGAACCCTTTTGCTGAGGTGGGGAGGAGTGCCAAAGCAAGGGTGTGGCCTGTGTGGGCTCTTGGCTTGTATCAGCCATAGACAGATGTCTGAGCTGTCACCAATGTGCTGCTGTGCATGCACCCTCAATTCTTTCCCTCACTTTGCTCAGATGCAACCTCAGTTGCAAGTTTCCTTTGTCCCTCACAGCTGATCACTTCCCCCAGCCTCCACCACCCCTGCTCTTTTGTGGAGCTCCACCCAGGGCAGAGCAGGCCTGCCTGGACTCTTGGCATAGGTTGGGGCATGAACTTTAATAAATTTTAGATGTTTGAAATCATATCGAGTATCTTTTCCTTCTAATGCTACAAAACTTTAAATCAATTACAAGAATTCTGGAAGATTCACAAACATATTGTGACTAACCAACATGCTCTTGAACAACCAATGGATCAAAGGCCAAAAGAAAAAAAAAAATCAAAGAATATCTTGAGTCAAATGAAAATGAAAATTAATACAATTAAGCATCTACATTAAGAAAAAAAATCAAATACATACCCCTAAATTTTCACCTCTAAGAACTAGAAAAAGACCAAATGAAGCCCAAAGTTAGTAGAAAGAAAGAAATAACAAAGATCAGAGTGGAAATAAATAAAATAGAGACTAAACAGAGAGTAGGTGTTTTTTGTTTGTTTGCTTGTTTGTTTTTGGGAAAAAATTGATCAACCTTTAGCTAAACTAAGTAAGAAAAAAAAAGATGACTCTAATAAATAAAATCAGACATGAAAGGAAACATTACAACTGGTAACACAGTAATATTACAGATAATAAGAAACTGTATGAATAATTATACACCAATGAATTGGAAAACCTAGAGGTGGATAAATTCCTAGAAACATCAAGTTCACCAAGACTGAATAATGAAGAAATAGAAAATTGAAACATACCAATTACTAGTATGGAGATTGAATCAATCAAAAACCTCTCAATACAGAAAAATCCCAGGACCATATGATTTTACTGGAGAATTCTACTAAACTTCTAAACAAGAATTAATACCAATCGTTCTAAAGTGTTTCCAAAAAATAGAAGAGGAGGAAACACTTCCAAACTCATTAACATTCCCCTGATACCAAAATCAGACAAGGACACTTATAAGAAAGGAAAATTACAGGCCAAAATTCCTGAGGAACATAAATGCAAAAATTCTCAACATAGTATTAGCAAACCAAATTTAACAGTACATTGAAAGAATCATACACCATGAGTAAGTGAGATTCATTCCAGGTATGCAAGATGGTGCAACATTTGCAGAAACAATCAATGTGATACACCATGTAAAATAATGGTAAAATGAAAGATAGAAAATTATATATGAACATCTCAGTAGATGCAGAAAAAGCATTTGACAAACTTCAACATCTTTTCATTATAAAAACTCTCAAACCGTATGTAGAAGGAAAAGACCTCAACATGATAATGGCCATATATAAGCCCACAGCTAATATCATACTCAATGATGTTAAAAAGAAAAGATAAATTGTCTTCCTCAAAGATCAAGAACAAGGCAAGGATGCTCACTCTTTTCACATTTATTCAAAATAGTACTTAGCCAGATAAATTTGACTAGAAAAAGAAATAAAAGTAATACAAATTGAAAATAAAATCATGTCCATTTACAGATGGCATGATCTTATGTACAGAAAACTCTAAAGACTTTACTCAAAAAAGTTTTAAAATTAATAAAGAAGTCAAGTAAAATTGCAGAATACAAAAGCAATATGCAAAATCAGTTGTATTTTTATATGCTATCAACAAAGTATTCAAAGGAAAAATTAAGAAATAAATCCCAATTACAAGAGATAAAAAAGAGTAAAATACTTAAGACTATATTTAACCAGAGAGATGAAAGATCTGTACACTGAGAACTATAAAACACTTACTAAATAAACTGAAGAAGATACAAATAAATGTAAAGATATTCCATGTTCACTGATTGGCAACTAATAACGGTAAAATGTCCATATCACCCAAAGTGATCTTCAGATTAAACGTAATCCCCATAAAAATTCCAATGGCATTTTCCACATAAATAGAAGCAGACAATTCTAAAATTCATCTGGAACCACAAAAGACACTGAATTGTCAAAGTAATCTTGAGAAAGGAGAATAAAGCTGGAGACATCACACTTCCTAATTTTAATCTATATCACAGATCTGTAGTAATCAAAGTATTATGGCACTGGCATAAAAAAGGCACATAGACCAATGGAACAGAATGGAGTCAATTAATTTTTTACAAAAGAGCCAAGAACAAATATATAATCTTTTCAATAAATGGTGTTGGGAAAACTGGATATTCATGTATAAAAGAATTATACTGGACTTCTACCTTAAAACATTCACAGTAATCAATTCAAAATGGATTAAAGATTTGAATGTAAGTCCTGAACCCATAAAAATAGAACAAGATATCATCACACATCTCTTAAGACATCTATTATCAAAAAGACAAGAGATGACAAGTGCTGGGGAGGATATGGAGAAAAGGGGATCCTTTTCAACTGTTGGTGGGAATATAAACTGGTACAACCATTATGGAAAACAGTATGGAAGTTCCTCAAAAGTTAAAAATTGAAGCATTATATAAACCAGCAATCCCACTTCTGGGTATACATTCAAAGGAAATGAAATCATAGTCTCAAAGAGATATCTCTACTCCCATGTTCATTGCAGTATGATAGCCAAGGTATGCAAACAACCTAAGCGTCCATCAATGGACACATGGATAAAGAAATTTTATATATCTATATATCTATATATCTATATCTCATGTGTATATTCCTGGCTTTTGACAAATGTTAGCAATTATTATCACTAATATTGAGGAAGTCAAGGTCATGTTTTATCATTTTCATTTATGAAGAACTAAAAGATCCTAAGGATCTTGGATGTCTGCCTGTTTCAACACAGTGACCATCTCACTTTGCCCAGCCCCTTCTGCCTTAAGTTCAGTGCCACCAGACTCTTTTCTAAAAGTGACTTTGGTCCAGCCCTATGCTGCTTCGACTTTAGCCTTGGATTCCTGTATTAATTCTTGGATTTTGTCTCGTTCTCATAACCCACATCCTTCTCAGAAAACTGAGCCCTCTAATAGAAGAGAGGAGCACAACCTATTTGAACAATTATAGAACTTGGGCCCTATCTCTAAGCCCCAGCCCTCCTGGTGGAATCTGTGGATTCTAACCATGACACCTGTCTGAAAGCTTCTCCTCATAGCAAAGTAGGAACTCTTGCCTACTTCTCTGCCAACGATCTTGGGCATTGTATGGCTCTCCACTTCCTCACGGCCAGAGAACTCCCCAGCTTTTTATGAAAAAGGCTGAATAAACATTTTAGTCTATGAAAATCATATGGTCTCTGTCACAACTACTCAACTATGCCATTGTGTCACAAATGCAGATATGGAGAATACATAAATTATGGACATGGCTGTGTTTCAATAAAACTTTATTTACAAATCAGGAAGTGTGGAAAATTTGCCTGTGTGCTTAGTTTCATTTCTGGATCCCTGTTCTAGGCCACTGATAGGCTTTTCTTTTAGCTTACTTGATTCTTGAGGAGTAACTAACCCAGGGCCACTAATTGTGCCAAAGATGTGATGTGTGCCATAATGAAGGAAGAAAAAATTTCATTCCAATCTTTTTTTTTTTTTCCCCATGAATCTCAGAAATGACACTTAGTCTGTCGCTTGACCTTGTTTTCTTCATTCTCCATTAGTAAGTAGTTCAGGCTCCTGCTTCCAGGATAAAGATACATAAGCAACATAAACACAAGCTGTCATTGGTGGTTAGGGACACACCATCATGCATGTGCTGCACACTTTCAGGCTCATCTCAAGTTTGTCCTTCTATCTGGCAGCAGGTGGAGTTACAGGTTTCTCATCACCGTAAAAATAATGTAATTCCCATCTCAAATTGAAAAAAGGCTCCTAGGAATAAACCTTGAATATACTGCTGGTGTTTCAGGAAGAGGGAAGCATGTCTCAGTTGAGAGAATGGAATTACTCACCTCTGGTGCTCTTCTGATGAGTTAATGACAGAGCCAAGAACTGCCCCTCCTCAAATCTAGGGTCAATCCTTATACCTACGCTTTGCTCCCTTGAAAGCTAGCCTGCTGAGGAACCATGCCTTATTGCTTAATCTTTTCTCTTTCTCTTATATATACAACTACATCGTCTGAACTGAACTGTTATTTTTAAACACACTTAGGTCTCTTCCAAGCAATAGAAAACCAGAAATAAACCAACATTCCACTCTTCTTGTTCCCATATTTTTTACTCCCCCATGTCTATACTAGTTATCTCCATTTCATGCCACTTACCCCATAGCCCTTCTAACCTGCTTTCTATCCTCATCTTTCCACTAAATCAAGTCTTGTTAGAGTTACCAGTGACATATAGGTTGTTGAATTCAGTAAGCATTTTTCTCTCCTCAGTTCATTTGATTCTGAACAACATTTGATATAGTTGACTTCTCCTTCTTTCTTAAAATACTCTACTTCCTGAGTTTCCATGACAAACCTCTTCCTGAACTTTGTCTTCTCTCTTGCTACTCACAGTGCCCTGTTGCATGCTATATTTTCTCATCTTTACCACCTGAGTGTCATAAGGCTCACATTTCATGCTAACCACTAGGCAAATCTTAGAATATAATCAGGTATAAAAGAAAGTCTGTAACTTTGTTGTGTTAAAGAAGTTGTATGTAGTAGTCCCTGGCCCCTTGTTTCTTCTTGCTTTGCAGTTCTCTGCATCTTGTGCTTAAATTCTGAATTTTTAGTCTTTTTTCAGTAATAGCAAATGCTGATATCAGTGGAGCCCAAAGGGTATTTTATATTCACTTACTCTTTACCTGACTCTTCCCTCCCCTAAAGCTTGAATCTCACTCAGTCCATCTGTTTCTCTGACCCCTGACACATTTGTTGGGACCGGTTCCAGATTATGTATCTCCCTTCTCCTTATCTTGACCTTATGACACTTAACTAACAACTGAAGAATAATTTATGTGTGGTGGTATTGGGGCCAAGTAAGTCACACCAACACAAAGAGACCTAGAAACAAGGTATGCAATGATGCTTTAAATAATTGAAGTGATTCCCAGAGAAGTAGGTAGAGTTAAGCTACCGAATATTTTTACTTCATTATTTTTCCCTAAGACTCTTTTAATTTATTTGATAAGAGTCATTAATTCAATCTTAACCCTAGAAATTATTCACAATTTTTCTCTAGGGATACAATTTTGGCCTTCATTTGAGAGTAATTTGTTGTCTGATAATTTCATGTCTTTGGGTCTCTGCTGTATTGTCTGGAAATCATCCCATGGATCAAGAGTTATGAAATAGAAAAGACAAACAACTAGACAGCTTCAATGAGACCCATAAAAATCCTCCAACCTGATGGTGGAATTTAAGAGAGATGGCAAATGCCAATTCTGAAGCACTTCTGTAAGAATTTTGTATCTCCCATTAGAGAAATAATGCAGCCACCATCTAATTTGCAAGTTTAAAATTGCAAAATCAACTCGGGAGAAAATTGGGTGAATCACAAGTGACTATTGCTTAGGTTTCACATGAGTAAATGTATTGGCTGTGTTGGTATTATTCAAGCACAAAATACATTTTTGTATAACTTTATTTGTAGAAGAATGGCACAATTATTTTCAGAATAATTAACTCCTCAGTTTAGTGACAATTATGTTCCATTATAATAATTAAAATCACACACTGCTATTTGGATGAACTCAATAGAATAATGATTTCTTAGGGGAAGATTTAATCGGATCATTATTTTTTCTCCAGCATTAAAAATATCTGTAAATTATTTCAATTCATTGTACCACTGCTTAATTTTGAATTTTTTGCTCTCTTATGGAAAGAAAAATCACAAACAAAATGGATGTCTCAACCCACCCTTGAACCATCTGTACATCATAATTGTTGTTGGAGATATGCCATGGCATAATGCAGAGCTCATGGATGGGCATAACAGCAGGGCTACAGATGGTGGAAGTACCTGAAATCAGATGGGTGGAAGCAGATGGTGGGCAGAATAGTGGGGTTTCAGGAGATTGGTCTACTGAAAGGAGAATCTAGCAAGTGAGTGAGAGAAAGTAAAGAAGAGTCAGTAGCCCTCCTGGGGTTGAAATTAGCAAGAGCTTGGAAGAGTATTAGGGCCACAGGCAAAAGGGCTGAAGTTCAGAAAAGCACTCTTGCTTTTAAGGATGAAATGAAGTATAAAGCAGAAAACCAAGGGAGGATGTGTCAGACCAATAAGGCAGGGACTGGGGAAGAGCTAAGGCTTTTTTGACATTGTGATGTTCTAGTTCACTTTGAAGTGTATTTGATACTGGAATCAAAGCAGTGAGATTATCAACCCTAATTGGACATTTGGTAGTCTATTTTTAGTTACTGTTAATGCTACCTGCTTTTGTGTCAGGTTGGGTTACCTCGTACACTGGATGCAGGGGCCAAGGAATGACCATTTGGGTTAAATGAGGGAGGTGCTGGGGATCTTGACAGGAAATACCTAACCTGGGACATCAAGGCAAGAGAGTGAGAAGTGATAAAGCCAGAAGTGCTCTCATTCCTTAGATAATGATAGGTTGTTCTGCGGTCCCCTTTGTATGCCCTTGTGAATGTGAATGACTTGAGAATTAGGAGGTAGTTTGTTGCCAGAAGGTCAGAGTCCACTAGACTGAAAGATCTACAGAGGTGGGAATCCAGAACCTAATAATGTCTGCCATTATAGTAGGTACTTAACACATATTTCTTGAATGAAAATGAATGAATTAATGAATAAACAACATCAAGTGAATTCTGTCACTTGCAGAGTTCCCAGACTCTGAACATGGGAGCAGGGTCAGGGGTCATCAATCATTGGCTGGTTCTTTATTATTTTCTGACTTTTTTCTTACCACTTTTATTCTGTTATAGTAAGTATATATCTCATGAAACTCAAACTTTCTAGCAGCAACATGAGCAGAGAAACATTACTAATTCTGGAAGAGAATAGCTTCTCCAAAGAAAATGTAAAAAGTCTTCTATGGAGAAGTAGAGTTTACCTGGAAGGTGGGGTAAGACAGGAGCCACTGTAAGAATTCCTAATTACATTTAAAAAGAAAAAAAGCTTAAAAGGATGGATATGGACATTTCTTGAAGAGATGCAGGTACTTTGGACAAGATTCCTCCACTATACCCTGTTGGTATAATGAATTCACTCTTAACGAGGGGGCTCAATAGGACCTCATCCTAGGAAAAAGGAAGTTTCTGTTACTCTTATTCTTTAGAAGAAGCTATATAACATGCTGATGTCTTAGTACTGGAATGAGATGACCAAGTGTTTTGTTTGTTTGTTATTTTAACAATGTAAATAGAGTCAAGATCGACAGTATATAGGGAGATATCTGTATTTTGGGAGAAAACTGCACCCCATTAGAAAAATAGTTCAAACAATAGGGATCAAAATATCCTATACTCAGGGGGGCCAAGTCTCACTGATGTGAGGTGCAGGTAAGATCCTATAAGGTCACAATGTCGCACCTACGTCTTCAGAATTAGCACCACCTACATCTTGTATTTCAGTCCACCCATAAAAATCAAGCCATGTATGTCAGAAAACTTTTTCTTTAGTCATCATACTGTATCATTTTGCTTAGAACTCAACTCTTTCAATTCCTCCCACCACACTCGTTCCAGATATACTTATTTTTTAACCTGATTACTCTTTCTCTTGGTGGATCTGACTCTTGGCCTACCTCTAACTTTTGGGTCTTTGGCTTTCCATAGTATCACTGATACCTTCTTACCCAATCATCATTTTGATCTTGTGAAACTTATTCTAGAATTATATCTTTTCCATTTCATGGTATCTTTCAGAGTGACATTACACTTAACCATAAGCTTCTTGAAGCCCTAAAGCATGATTTTTCATCATTGTATTCTGGTCCCTGACACAATGGTTGGTAGTCAGTACATGCTGGTTGAATGAATGAATGATAAATTCGCATCTTCCTCATACTTTGGGCTCTGGGAGTTTATAAAATGTTGTCTTTATGAAATAAAAGCTGGAATAGTTTTTAAAAGTTCTACATTCACTTCACATCATTATCCTAGAGTTGTGGACATACTTCCTGTCCTTGAAAATCTCCTGGTCTATTGGGAAAACCAGATACATAAATAGTATCTATGAGAGGTTATGATAAATGTGTATATAGAGCTCTGTGGAAAGGTGGAGGAACAACTCTGCAATCTTTTAGGGACAAGAAAAGGAAATAACACCTAATGTGATCTTTAAATATTGAAGAGTAGGGACTTACCTGGTGGTGCAGTGGTTAAGAATCTGCCTGCCAATGAAAGGGACACGGGTTGAAGCCCTGGTCCAGGAAGATCCCACATGCTGTGGAGCAACAAAGGCTGTACGCCACAACTACTGAGCCTGTGCTCTAGAGCCTGAGAGCCACAACTACAGAGCCCATGTGCCACAACTGCTGAAGCCCACACACCTAGAACCCATGCTCTGCAACAAGAGAAGCCACTGCAATGAGAAACCCATGCACCACAACGAAGAGTAGTCCCATGTTTGCCGCAACTGGAGAAAGCCCACGTGTGGCAATGAAGACCCAATACAGCAAAAAATAAAATAAATAAATAAATTTATAAAAGAAAAGTCTTGAAGAGTAAGTAGGCAGATGAAGAGGAGTGGGCAATAGTTTCTGTGGGAGAGTTGGGTAGAGACAGATATAGAGCATTGCTAGCAGAGGCTTATTACAACAAAAGACAAGAAATATAATATAGGTTGATTACCTGCAATTTAAATGTTACTGGAGCATAAAGTTCCAGGCAGAGGAAAACCTGAATGGGACTGGGGAGGTAGAAGGGACCAGATCATAAAGGGCTTTATACTTTGACAAGGATTTTAAGTGTTCTGTGAGTTGTGGGGGATGACATAGGTAATTTGCAATTTAGAAAGCTCTGGGAGATGTATAAAGGATTAATTTGAAGTGGGAAAATCTCAAGGCAGAGAAACCATTTACAGAAAAATAGTAGTACCCTATAGGAGAGAAATATGAGAACATGAACAAGGCAAAAATAAACATGAAAATGAAGTGTCTAAACTTTATGTTTGAATGGCAAGGGGTCTGAAAGCTGTACTGGAATCAGGAATAATTCCCAGGTTACTAATTAGACTGAACAGTTGGATGGTGGTTACATTAACTGAAAAAGAGATTGCAGGAGAGGAAAAGTGAGGAATTCTGCTGTGAGTAAGGTGTCTGTAGAACGTCCATATGAGTATGTCTGATATTCAATGGATTGCATGAATTGGAAGTTAGAGGAGAAAGGGCCGACAATGTCAACTTGGAAATCATTAGCATATAAGCAGTTAAAATCATGAGAATGTATGAGCTCACTCAGGGAGAATATCTGGAGAATAATACAGAACTGAGCACTGAATCAGGGTGAATAACTACATTTAAGTAGTGTGAGATAAAGCAAAGCATATAAATTTAACCAATAAATATCAGGCGTTCCTTAGGTGACAACATAATATTTCCCCATTTTCAGTTTCCTCTCACCTTAGTTCTAACCCACTGCAATCTGAATTCTGCCTCCCAATACACTTTTTTTTTTAAAAAAATTATACTGTTCATTCAGAGATAATTATAGATTCACATGTAGTTGAATGAAATAATACAAAGATCTCATGTGCACTTTACAACTTTCTCTTCACGGTAAAACCTTGCAAACTATTATCACAACCAGGATATTGGCATTGATACAGCCGAGATGAAGAACATTTCCATTACTACAAGGATTTGTCATGTTGTCCTTTTGTAGCCAAATCCTCTTCTCTTCAGCCCTAAACACCTCCTTAAATCCCTGACAAGAGCCATCGTCTTTTCTATGATTTTGTCATTTCAAGAATGTTTTGTAAATAGAATCATACAATATATAACCTCTGGGGACTATCTTGTTTCACACAATGTGATATTACAGAGATTCATTCAGGTTATTATGGGTATCTATACTTTCATTTATTTTTATTGCAGAATAGTATTCCATGGTAAGGATGTATTACAGTTCATTTACCCATTCACCTTTTGAGGAGCTTTTGTTTTTGTTGTTGTCGCTGTTAGGAATAAAGCTCCTATAAACATTGTATACAGCTTTTTGTGTGGACATAGGTTTTCATTTATCTGGAATAAATTACCAGGAGTGAAATTGCTGTGTCCTATGGTAGTTACGTATTTAGTTTTTAAGAGACTACCACAGTGTTTTTGAGAGTGATTGTACAATTTACATTTCACTCAGTAAATTATGTGTGATCTGGTTTCTGTGAATCATTGCTAGCATTTGGTGCCATCACTATTTTTTATTTTAGTCATTCTGATAGATGTTTCATGATATCTCATTGAGATTTTAATTTGTATTTTCCTAGTGGCTAATGATGTTGAACATATTCTCATGTGCTTGACTGCCATCTGTAAATCCTGTTGGGTAGAATGTATCTTCATATCTTTTGCCCAATTTTCTATCAGGCTTTTTCATTTTTTACTATTGAGATTTGAGTTATATATTCTTGATATTTCTACTTTGTTAGCTATGTGGTTTGTAAATATTATTTTAGTCTATGATATACTTTTAGTTAAATTTTATGTATTTAGGTCAAATTTTAGGGTTTTAAAAATGTCTATATAGGTACAATTGCCTGAGTATCATTTGTTAAAAATGGTATCTAAAATTATTTTGCCCTTCTGTCAAACATCAGTTGGACATATTTATACAGGTCTATTTCTGAGCTCACTATTCTGTTCTATTGATCTATGTGTCTCTCTCTCTGCCAGTTCCACCTGTTCTTGATTATTATAGCTGTCTCACAAGTCTTGAAATTGGGTATACTGATTCTTCCCTTTATATTATTTTTTAATAATTGTTTTAACTATATTAGTTTTGTGGCCTTTCCAAATAAATTTTAGGATAATCTACTATATAACAACCAAAGACTGCTGGGATTTTGATAGGAATTGTGTCAAAGAAGTATGTCAATTTGGGGAGAATTAACATGTTTACTACATTAATTTTCCCAATCCATGAACATGGTATGTTTCCTTATTTATTTTCATCCTCTTTGATTTCCTTCATCAGCATTATATAGTTTTCAGCATACAAGTCTTATACAAGCTTTATCTTTGTTTGTTTGTTTTTAGATTTACACCAAAGAATTTAATTTGGGGACCTATTATAAATGGTATTATATTTTGAATATCATTGTTTATGTGTTTTTTTCCTAGTATGTAGAAATACAACTGATGGCTTTGTGTTTAACTTTTATCCTGAAACCTTGCTGAACTCACTTATTAGCTCTAGAAATATTGTTATGGATTGCTTGAGATTTTTTTATTCCAAGAATTATGCATGCTATCAGCATATGGGGACAGGTTTATTTCTCTCCTTCTGAACTGGAAATCTTTTATTTCTTGCTTATTCCACTGACTAAAACTCTTAGCACTACGTTGAATAAGACTGGTGAGAGCAGACACCATCATTTTGTTCACAATCCTAGGAGAAATAATTCAGTCTTCCAGAATTAAATATAATGTTACCTCTAGGTTTACTGTAGATGCATCTTATCAAGTTGAATTCCCTTTATTTCTATGTTTTCAAGAGTTTTTATTATGTGGAAGTATTGTATTCTGTTAAATGCTTTTTCTGCAACAATTGATATGAACATATGATATTTATTCTTTAGCTTATTAATATAGTGGTTTGTGTAGATTGATTATTGAATATTTAGCCAGACTTGCACCATGAAACAAATACAACTTGGTCATGGCTTAAAATTATTTTTACATATTGCTGAATTTTATTGGCTAACATATTTTAGGAATATTTGCCTCATATTTATAAGTGATATTTTTCTTTAAGTTTTTTTTTTTTTCTGTCTTTTCTGTTTTGGTATAAAGGATATACTAGATTCATAAAATGAATAGGGGAACATTGCTCTGCCCACCAGTGAACCAGCACTCTCATTAGAACCTCCTGGGCCTCAGCCCTGTGAAACAGTGGTTTGACAGCAGCTAGGCCACAAAACAAATCTCAGTAAATTTAAGAAAACTGAAATCTTATCAAGCATCTTGTCTGACCAAAACATTATGAGACTAGAAATAAAGTACAAGAAAAAAAGAAAAACTGCAAAAACACAAACATATGGAGGATAAATAATATGCTGTTAAACAACCAATGGATCATTGAAGAAATCAAAGAAGAAAGAAAAAAAAAATCTGGAAACCAATGAAAACACAACAATCCAAAATTTATAGGATACAGAAAAAGCAGTTTAAGAGGGAAGTTCATACTGATAAAAGTCTACCTCAGGAAACAAGAAAAATCTCAAATAAACAACCTATCCTTATACTTAAAGGAACTATAAAAAGAAGAACAAACAAAACCCAAAGATAGTAGAAGGAAAGAGAGCCTAATGCTCAGAGCAGAAATAAACAAAATAGAGAATAACAAAGCAATATAAAAGACCAATGAAATTAAGAGCTAGTTCCTTGGAAAGAGAAACAAATTTGATAAACATTTAGCTAGGCTCATCAAGAAACAGAAGAGAGAGGGTTAAATCAATAAAATCAAAAGTGAAAAAGGATGTTATAATTAACACCACAGAAATACAAAGGATCATGAGAGATTACTATGAACAACTATACACCAATGAAATGGACAACCTAGTAGAAATGAACAAATTCCTATAACAACTATACACCAATGAAATGGACAACCTAATAGAAATGAACAAATTCCTATAATGTAGAATCTCCAAGGACTGAACCAGGAAGAAACAGAAAACATGAAGAGACCAGTTACCAGTAATGAAATTGAATTAGTAAAAAAAAAATTCCCAATGAACAAAAGTCCAGGACCACAGGTGAATTATACCAAATATTTAGAGAGAGTTAACACCTATCCTTCTCAATTTATTCTAAAAAGATTGCAGTGGTTAGAACACTTCTGAACTCATTCTATGAGGCCAGCATCACCATGGTTCCCAAACCAGACAAAGATATCACAAAAAATAAAATTATAGGCCAATATCACTGACAAACATAGATGCAAAAATCCTTAACAAAACATTAGCATATAAAATTCAACAATACATTAAAAGGGTCATACACCATGATTGAGTGGGATTTATCTCAGGATGCAGTGATGGTTCAGTATCTGCACATCAACCAATGTGATATACCACATTAAGAAGTTGAAGAATAAATATATGATCATTTCAATAGATACAGAAAAAGCTATTGGCAAAATTAAATATGCAATATGCATTTATACCCTCCAGAAAGTGGGTATAGAGGTAACATACCTCAACAAATAAAGGTCATATATATTATAAACACACAGCTAACATCATACTGAATGGTGAAAATCTGAAAACATTTTCTCTAAGATCAAGGAAAATACATGGATGCCCATTCTTGCCACTTTTATTCAACATAGTATTGGAAGCCCTAGATACAGTAGTCAGAAAAGAAAGAATGAAATTGGAACATTTCTGCACACCATATACAAGAATAAACTGAAAAAGGATTGAAGACCCAAAGGTAAGACCAGAAACCATAAAACTCGTAGAAGATAACATAGGTAGAACACTCATTCCCTTAAACCATAGCAATATTTTTGGCGTCTGACCACTTGATACAGCAATTCCACTGCTGGGTGTATATATATCCAAAGAAAATGAAAACATGAATTTGAAAAGATACGTGCACCCTAATATTCATTACAGCATTACTTGCAGTAGCCAAGATATGGAAGCAACCTAAGTGTCCATCAACAAATGAGTGGATAAAGAAGTGGTACATGTACAAAATTGAATACTACTTAACCATACAAAAGAGTAAAATATTGCCATTTGCAACAACATGGTTGGTACTGGATGTCATTTCCTGTAGTGTTCCCTTATTATGCATTTGCTGTCTGCACGATCTATAGTAATATTCCATTTCTTTGCTGATATTGATAACTTTTATCTTTTCACTTTACTTTGTCAATGTTTCTAGAGGATTTTGCAATTATTGATCTTTTCAAAGAACCAACATTTTGTTTCACTGATTTTCTCTATTTTTCTTTTCTTTTTTTTGTAAAGTGTTTATCCATTTAATGTATTCATTCTTCTAAGTATTGCCAGAGAGGATGGGAATTTTAATGATGGTGGATAGAGCACTTATGCACAAATAGCACATACACTTTGAATCACATTCCACAATTATATTGTTAAAACACTGTGGCAGAGGGCTAGAAATCACAGCCTTCTGCCATGATGTATAATTTATAGTACAGGTTGTGCCAGGAGGATAAACACACATTGTGACCAAGGAGAAGACTTTGTGAGAAGATTATTTCAGGGCGTTCCTTATCAGATGAGCACACCCTCGATCTTGTACTCATTGTCAAACCAAGGTTGATATGAAATGGTCAGGTGAGGATTTTTCCCTTCCACAACTGTCAGCTGCATCTGAGTTTCCAAATCAAATGCAGATTTGTCCATCTTAAGTATCTGTAAATCACAGTCCAGGTGCCTCAAAGCTTCACATAGAAGCACTACCCCATTATGGTCAAGGTAATCTCATCCAGCTTCAGTCTCCTCTGTGATTTGCAAACAGTGAGAGGTGATTCTATTTTTAATTTCATTGATTTCTGCCCCTCTTTATTGTTTATTCTTTCTGCCTGCCTTCTTGAGGTCATTTTGCTCTTCTATTTCTAGGTTTTTGAGCTGGAATCCTAGATTATTCACTTGAGATCTTTTCACTTTTCAAGTGTGTGCATTTAATGATGTAAATTTTCTACTCAACACAACTTTCCTTATGGCACACATATTCTGTTTTATTTTCATTTTCATTAATTTAAATTTAATTTTTAGATCTACCTTGAGACTTTCTCTTGATCTATGGATAGCTTAGTAGTGTGTTGTTTAGTTTTGAAGTATTTGGAGATTTTCCTGTTATCATTTTTATTATTTCAAGTTTGCTTCCATTGTGGATGGAAAACCAGACTGCATGATTTCAACTATTCTATATTTACTAAAATTTATTTTATGACTCAGAATATGGTCTACTTTAGTATACGTTCTGGGATCACTTGAAAATAATGTATAATCATCTTTTGTTGTGGGGTGGAGTGTTCTATAAATGTCTATCAGATCTTGTTGGTTACTGGTGTTACTGAGTTTCCTATCTTTTCTAATTTTCTATCTAGCTGTTCTATCAGTTGTTCTGAGAGGGGTGTTAATATATTAAACCACTACTGTGAATTTTCTATACTATTTTCAGTTCTATTGGTTTCTGCTCCACATATTAGGCAGCTCTATTATTTGGTGCATACTAATTTAGGTTTGCTTTTCCTTCTTAAGGGATTGACCTTTCATCATTATATAATTTCTTTGCTCTGATGTCTACTTTGTCTGACATTAATGTAGATACACCTCCTTTCCTTTTATAACATTTGCGTGATATATTTTTCATCCTTTAACTTTCAGTCTACTTACACATATATATTTTAACATCTTTATTGGAGTATAATTGCATTACAATGGTGTGTTAGTTTCTGCTTTATAACAAAGTGAATCAGCTATACATATACATATATCCCCATATCTCCTCCCTATTGTGTCTCCCTCCCACCCTCCATATCCCACCTCTCTATGTGGTCAAAAAGCACTGAGCTGATCTCCCTGTGCTATGCGGCTGCTTCCCATTAGCTATCTATTTTACATCTGGTAGTATATATAAGTCCATGCCACTCTTACTTGGTCCCAGCTTACCCTTCCCCCTCCCCATACCCTCAAGTTCACTCTCTATGTCTGCATAATCCTGTCCTGCCCCTAGGTTCTTCAGAACCTTTTTTTTTTTAAGATTCCATATATATGTGTTAGCATACGGTATTTGTTTTTCTCTTTCTGACTTATTCACTCTGTATGACAAACTCTAGAATCTATAGATTCAGTCATAGATTGTTTTAGCTTTTTTGATGGTCACAACCACAATTAATCCATATTTAGTTTGCTGTGAAATCTGTTCTTAAACTATTGTTACGTATACATCTGTTTCAAGCTTCATTTTCTCCCAACTTTTACTTAGGCTGTTGGTTTTGAAATTCCAGGGTGGGATATTTTAAATAAAAATGTAGCATGCAGACTTGTTTAAAATCATAGGACACAGTTACACTTTTTATACAGGAGTATACAACCTCAGCACACACTGGAGCAACAGCTATAAAATACTTGACACAGTAGATACATATTTTAGTATGCCTACTTTGTTCCAAGTTCTGCATCTGGGGTGAGGTGTCTTTGAATAAATAGATGACACAATGATGTATTGTTTCCTTGACTGTTGTATTTTTTTATGCCCCTTGTGTAAGTACTGGTCAAGCAAATCAATAAGCACAGAATACATTAATTACTGTATAAGGAATATGAATCTTGTAGCTCTATGTGTAAAATCATTGAAGCTTCTGACCTCACCTACTCTGCTCTTTCTCATGTAATCACTTAACCTCATTATCTAAGACTTTACAGATGCTTCATCTCAGGAATATCCTGGAGTTAAAAAAATCTTCTCACTGAGTTTCCAGAAATACTTATTCACAGTGCTGTTTTTCTACAAATAAAATAAAATAGTTCCCTCACAAATGTAGTTAAATATTAACATAAAAAAAAAAAAAAACAGGGAAGGTGGTACTTGGAAATAAATTTTGAGAGTCATCTACAGAAATTTCCATTTCTGGCTATGGTAGAATTACTAGTAGAGAATTTTTTCACCTATTGAAAACAAGTAAAACACTGGACAAATAAATGAAACAAATGAAGCACACATTGGCCAGACAGGCAACTCAGTACCTTGATATCTGAGAGAAGGGGAAAAAAATAGGTGAGCCCTGGATTTCTGCCTAGAGGCTCTTCCTCAATTTTTGTGCAGGGAGAGGTGACCTCATTAGAGCATAGTGATCTTGTTGAACTGAGGAAAAAAAGATCCAAGTTTGGAGGGATTGAAGAAACTAGACTTCATAGGGCAGAGCATTAGAGAAGAGGATGGTACAGAGAAAGAGCTCTGGAAGTATGCAGAGAGTTCATACTGAGTCTTTGGTGAATAATATATTTAAAAAAATATATATCAGAGAGAATATGTCACCAGTAATTCTGACTATAAGCATGTTAATTTTTTTCCACAAAGAAGGAAATATTAGCCAAAGGAATCTCAGATCACCACAAAGGAAGGAAGAACACCAGAAGTGGTATAAATGTGAGTAATTATAGACAATTTTTTTTCTATCATTTAGTAAAATAGTAAAATATAACTGACTATGTAAAGCAAAAGTAATAATGTATCAAGGAGTTTATAATATAGAGAAAAGTAACATGTATGACAACAATAGGACTAAATATGTCAAAAATAGAAAGATACTTATTGTGTTTCTTAGACCATGTAGGAAGTGAAATAATATTCAAGATAGACTGTGATGTTAGAAGTTTATTTTGTAAATGCAGAGCAACCACTGAAAAATTTTAAAGAGGAGACAAAATGATCATAACAATGTTCAATTAATTAAAAGAAAAATGCAAGAGAGAATATAAAACAAAAACAGATAGCAGGCTTAGACAAAAGTATGTCAATAATTATATTAAATACAGTATACACATTCTAAGTAAATGGTCAAAACAGACCAGAGAAAAAAAAGCAAGACATAACTAAATCCATTTTGTTTTAAATATAAATTTTCTGGTAGGTGAAAGTAAGAGGAATATATATATTGCTAACCCTAATAAAAAGAAAGCTGAGCAGGCTATATTGATATCAGAAAAAGTAGATTTCAGAATAGAGAATGACACAGGGATAAAATAAAACGTTTAGTAATAACAAAAAAGATTAATTCAACAAAGAAAGAAATACCAAATGTGTATGCTCTTAATTACAGAACTTCAAAATACATGAAACAAAATACTAATAGAACAAAAATAAATTAGAAACCCACAATTATAGTTAGATCATTCAATATTTCTTTTAATAATTACAGAAAAAAAGATGGAAAATCAATAAGGATATAGAGGACCTATATTCTCTATATCTTGACATAATTGACATTTATAGAACATTCCACCAAACAACTGCAACACTTTTATTCTTTTCAAGTGAACATGGAATATTCACCATATTAAATCACATTCTGAGTCCATAAAGTTAAAAGAGTCATATAAAATATGTTTTTTTTATCGCAGGCAAATTAAGCTAAAAATGAATAACAGGTATCTGGAAAAGAAAGCTTAAAGAATTTAAATAAACTTTCATGTTAAAAAGATAGGAAAATATAAAAATATTAAATTTAAAGTAAACAATAGAAAAGGAACATAAGATCAGAAGTCAATGAAATAAAACACATATACACAAAAATAAATGAACAAGAAACTCAAAAGCAACACTTACATATGATCTCAAAGTTCTGTAGGCCAGAAGTCCAGGTACAGAGTGGCTCCCTGGTTTTCTATACCAGTTTTCATAAGGCTGAAATCAAGTTTTTTGGCAGTGCTGTGTCCTTTTCCTGAGGATCAGAGGACAAATCCTCTTGCAAGTGCATTTAAGTTTCCCGAAGAATTCAGTCCCATGCATCTGTGTATATATATACATATATATATACACACAGTAACTATATATATATATATATATATATATATATATATATACACACACACATATACATATATATACGGTAAGTATATATATATATATATACTTACTATCTATCATCTATCTTTCTATCTATCTATCATCTATCTATCCATCCATCCTATTGACTCTGTTTTTCTGGGGGACCATTATATTTTATACTTTCAGCACATCTCAGTTCAACTAAATCTTCTGTTCCTTAGTTACACCAGCTGCATTTTAATGCTTATTAGTCACAGGTGGCTAGTGGCTACCATGATGATCTAGAGCAAGTGTTGGCAAATTTTTTTCTTTATAGGGCCAAGATAGTACATATTTTAGGCTTTCTAGTTCATATAATTTCTGTTGTAACTACTCATCTCTACTAGTGTAGCCAGTAAGTATCCACAGACAATATGTACAAGTAGGTGTGGCTATGTTCCCATAAAACTTTATTTACCAAATCAGGCAGCAAACCAGATTTGTCCAGCCAGCTCCAGGTGTCATTTGCCAACCCATGTTCTAAAGGAATTGGAGCAATTTTCTGGTTCTACTATACTATGATTAAAGAGAGCTTTTGCATTTCATTAAATTTGTCCTAAAAAAGTATTCTTTCAAATACCAAGGCAGTTTTATCAACTTTACCTTTTTGATAAATGTCAAATAGATCATAAGTTTACAAAGACTAAAGAAGTTCACTTATACATTGATAATCTGGAGTACTTAAAAATATTAATGTGGTCATGATATTAAGAAAAAATTAAAATATTTTAGTATATTTTACTTCCTTTTAGGAGAGTTTCGTATAAAGAATATTTACACAGTAGCATATCTGCTTTCTTATTACTTTAGTCAAAGCATGTAACAAATGCAGGGCTTTATAGATTTATAAGTGGTTCTAAA